>NC_087504.1:3331353-3569664 GCF_036417665.1 Passer domesticus
TTTGGTCACTTCCAACCCTCCTTTCTCCTTCTTTCCAGCCTCCCCTTTTTCCAGGCCGAGCTGTGGATCAAAGAGCTGTGAGTTAATATTCCCTGCTGGCTTTTCCTGGGATTTTTTTTGGGTGGAAAAACCAAAATCCTGATTTTTTAAAATTAATTTGTCCATTGAAATTCTGCTTTCTCTAGGACCAGTGTCTATGATTCCCGAGCCAGAGAGAGGTGGAGGCAAATAGAGGAGCAGAAAGCTCTGGCCCTGCAGCTCCAGAGCCAGGTAAGAATTACATGAAAAAACACTCTGGACTGGGACAACTGGGGGAAAAAAAGTTGAAAAGCAGGAAAAATCAACCTTTTTTTAGGCCTTCATTCTTCCCAATCCTGGGATAAACAGCAAGGAAAGGATGAATGTCGTCCCAGATTGGAAATTATGGAAAATTTTTGCACTGGGAGGGTGGTCAGGGCTTGGAAAAGGAGTCAGAGTCCATGGAAATGGGGAAAAAATGCAGGTGTAGCACTTGGGGACACAGTTGGGTGACTCTGGAAGGTTTTAGTTCCATGATCCTGGAGGTTTTTCCCAATTTCATTGCTCCTAAACCCTCCTTTTCCCTGATCCCCCATCTGCCCTTCCCACAGCATCTCCAGGAGCGGGAAGAAATGCAGATGTGGCACTTGGGGACAGGCTTGGGTGGCTCTGGAAGGGTTTAATTCCATGGTGCCGGAGGTTTTTCCCAGTTTCATTGATCCTAAATCCTGGAAACGGTGGAAGAAATGCAGATGTGGCACTTGGGGACAGGCTTGGGTGGCTCTGGAAGGGTTTAATTCCGTAATCCCGGAGGTTTTCCCCAGTTCCATGGTTGCTGATCCCTCCTTTTCCCCGACCCCGCTCCCGCAGCGCCTCCAGGAGCGGGAGCGCTCCGTGCAGGACTTGGTGGATCTGCACCTGCGCGTGCCCCTGGAGAAGGAGATCCCGGTGGCCGTGGGGCCCGAGGGGCCCGAGCGCGCCCGCCCCGGCCAGGCCGACGACGACTTCCCCGAGATCACCGAGGTGGGGCTGCCAGCCTGCAGGGCCAGGGCCAGGTGCCGTTCAGCTCAGGAGAGTCAGCTCAGAATTCCTGGGATTTAGGGGTTTGGGGTCAGTTCAGGAGAGTCAGCTCAGAATTCCTGGGATTTAGGGGTTTGGGGTCAGTTCAGGAGAGTCAGCTCAGAATTCCTGGGATTTAGGGGTTTGGGGTCAGTTCAGGAAAGTCAGCTCAGAATTCCTGGGATTTAGGGATTTGGGGTCAGCTCAGGAGAGTCAGCTCAGAATTCCTGGGATTTAGGGATTTGGGGTCAGCTCAGGAGAGTCAGCTCAGAATTCCTGGGATTTAGGGGTTTGGGGTCAGTTCAGGAGAGTCAGCTCAGAATTCCTGGGATTTAGGGGTTTGGGGTCAGTTCAGGAGAGTCAGCTCAGAATTCCTGGGATTTAGGGATTTGGGGTCAGTTCAGGAGAGTCAGCTCAGAATTCCTGGGGTTTAGGGGTTTGGGGTCAGCTCAGGAGAGTCAGCTCAGAATTCCTGGGGGTTTAGGGATTTGGGGTCAGTTCAGGAGAGTCAGCTCAGAATTCCTGGGGGTTTAGGGATTTGGGGTCAGTTCAGGAGAGTCAGCTCAGAATTCCTGGGGTTTAGGGATTTGGGGTCAGCTCAGGGGGTTCAGTTCAGGGAATTCCTGGGATTTAGGGATTTGGGGTCAGTTCAGGAAAGTCAGCTCAGAATTCCTGGGATTTAGGGGTTTCGGGTCAGTTCAGGAGAGTCAGCTCAGAATTCCTGGGATTTAGGGATTTGGGGTCAGCTCAGGAGAGTCAGCTCAGAATTCCTGGGATTTAGGGATTTGGGGTCAGTTCAGGAGAGTCAGCTCAGAATTCCTGGGATTTAGGGATTTGGGGTCAGCTCAGGAGAGTCAGCTCAGAATTCCTGGGATTTAGGGGTTTCGGGTCAGTTCAGGGGGTTCAGTTCAGGGAATTCCTGGGATTTAGGGATTTGGGGTCAGCTCAGGAGAGTCAGCTCAGAATTCCTGGCATTTAGGGGTTTGGGGTGAGCTCAGGAGAGTCAGCTCAGAATTCCTGGGGTTAGGGATTTCGGGTCAGTTCAGGAGAGTCAGCTCAGAATTCCTGGGGTTTAGGGATTTGGGGTCAGCTCAGGGGGTTCAGTTCAGGGAATTCCTGGGATTTAGGGATTTGGGGTCAGTTCAGGAAAGTCAGCTCAGAATTCCTGGGATTTAGGGGTTTCGGGTCAGTTCAGGAGAGTCAGCTCAGAATTCCTGGGATTTAGGGATTTGGGGTCAGCTCAGGAGAGTCAGCTCAGAATTCCTGGGATTTAGGGATTTGGGGTCAGCTCAGGAGAGTCAGCTCAGAATTCCTGGGATTTAGGGGTTTCGGGTCAGTTCAGGGGGTTCAGTTCAGGGAATTCCTGGGATTTAGGGATTTGGGGTCAGCTCAGGAGAGTCAGCTCAGAATTCCTGGCATTTAGGGGTTTGGGGTGAGCTCAGGAGAGTCAGCTCAGAATTCCTGGGGTTAGGGATTTCGGGTCAGTTCAGGAGAGTCAGCTCAGAATTCCTGGGGTTTAGGGGTTTGGGGTCAGTTCAGGAGAGTCAGCTCAGAATTCCTGGGATTTAGGGATTTGGGGTCAGCTCAGGGGATTCAGTTCAGGGAATTCCTGGGGTTTGGGCATGGAGACGGGGCCCCGCACCCTCCACCTCATGAATTTATGGCTCAAGGGACAAGAATCAGTTTGGTGTTAAACCCCTGCGGGTTTGGGGCCAGGAAAAGCAGGAATTCCACCTTGGGTAGAATTCAGTTCAGGGGGTTCAGTTCAGGGAATTTCTGGGATTTAGGAATTTAGAGCCAGTTCAGGGAATTTCTGGGATTTGGGCACAGGGATGGAGCCCTGACACTGGTGAGTGTATGGCTCAAGGGACAAGAATCAGTTTGGTGTTAAACCCTTGGGGGTTTGGGGCCAGGAAAAGCAGGAATTCCACTTCAGGTAGAATTCGGTTCAGGGGATTCCTGGGATTTAGGGATTTGGGGTCAGTTCAGGGGGTTCAGCTCAGGGAATTTCTGGGATTTGGGCACAGGGATGGAGCCCTGATACTGGTGAGTGTATGGCTCAAGGGACAAACAAGAATCAGTTTGGTGTTAAACCCCTGGGGGTTTGGGGCCAGGAAAAGCAGGAATTCCACGTGCCCTGCCTTGCCACAGGAAATGGAGAAGGAAATCAAGAGCCTGTTCCGAGGAGGGAACCAGGACGAGGTGCTGAGCGAGGCTTTCCGCCTGACCATCACCAGGAAGGACATCCAGACCCTCAACAACCTCAACTGGCTCAACGACGAGGTGAACACCCAAAAATTCCCCATTTCCCTCCCATCCCCAGCAGCTTGGAAGGGAAAAATGGAGGGATTGGGTGCTGGGAGGGGATCTGTGGGTTGGGATTCCACCTTGGAGTGATAAATCCCTGGAGGAAGCTCCGTAAAATAAAAATAATTTCATTTATGTGGGGAATTAATGATAGTGGAAAGATGGGATTGGTGTGAACAGGGGAAACAAGAAGTGAACTTTAAATATGGTCTTGAAGGCAAATTCCTGAATATCCTTGGGGTTTTTTTTCTGACATGTTTTATTACTATGGAGCTATTGCAAACCCCCCTGGGTTTTTTGAAGGTTTTAATGCAAATCCTCTTTTTGAGGGGTTTGTTCCTTAACTTTACACAGGACCACAAATCCAAACACCATCATAAAATAAATTAAAGTCTATTAAAAAAATCAAAAATCATGTCTGTTTTCCCTTTCTTTTCCCAGATCATCAATTTCTACATGAATCTGCTGATGGAGAGGAGCAAGGACAAGGATTTGCCTGCAGTTCATGCCTTCAACACCTTTTTCTTCACCAAATTAAAGACTGCAGGGTACCAAGCTGTGAAAAGATGGACAAAAAAAGTGGATATTTTCTCTGTGGATCTGCTCCTGGTGCCCATCCACCTGGGAGTGCACTGGTGCCTGGCTGTGAGTGCCTGAATTATCCCAAAAAAATCTTCAGTTTGGGATTTAGAGCCCAAATTTCCTTGGTTTGGGGTGATGCTGACGGGAAAAATTTGTGTTTGTGACTCAGATCCGAGTTGAAAGGGAAATACAAAGGTAGGAGCAGCTTTTTGTGGGGTTTTAAGTCCTTAAATTCAGCCTGGAGGTCATTTTAGGGAATTTATTCCCTTGGGAAGATCTGATTTCCCCATTCCCACCAGCTCCTGGTAAAACAGGATCTTTTTAAAGAGATTTAGGCCACAGATATTTCACTTTTCCCCTTCCTTTGTCCCCTGGCTCCTGGGATCCTGCAGGGATTTTCAGCTCCTTTAGCAAAAACCTCCTCAATTTATTAATTCCTGCTTGAATTGTTAATTAATTCCATGGAAAAGAGGTAATTTCCAGCACAAATGGGATGGGAATGGGGAGGGAAAACACTGAAAACCACCCAGATTGGGGCCTTGAGAGGTGAGGCAAAATTGTTGTAACACATGGGACGAATAGGAGGAATAATAATAATGATGATAATGATAATAATAATGGCTAATTTACACATTTAGGTATTAAAAACACAGCAGGAAATAGGGATTTTTTGGGGGGAAATCCTTCTGTGGTGTGAAATACCCTGCGGGTTTTTTGGGGTTTTTTTTTGCAAGAGAAGCATTCCTGATTTTTTTCCCATTTTAAGGAATTTTTCTCTGTGCAGGTCGTGGATTTCAGGAAAAAAACCATCACCTACTACGATTCCATGGGGGGGATCAACAGTGAGGCCTGCAGGATCCTGCTGTGAGTAAAATCCCTTCCCTGGGAAAATCCCACTCCTGCTTCCCCAGCCTTGGAAACACCAACTTTGCCCTTTTTTTAGGCTCTTTTGGGGTCATTTTTGGGCCCTTTTAGGGTCATTCTTACATCCCTTTAGTGTCATTTTTTGGGCTCCTTCAGGGTCATTTTTGCTCCCTTTTTCAGTCTCATTCTCCCCTTCCAGGACACGAAAAATTCCTTCTCTTTCCCTGGAATTCCCTCCCACAAATCCCAGGAATTCTCTCCCTGTTTTTTTTCCCCATGAAATTCAGCCTCTCCTGATCCAGTTTTAGATTTTTTTGGGGGGAGGGTTGATTTGTGAATCCCAACCCTGAATCCCTTTGGGAACAGCCAGACAGAGAAAAACCTCCGAATTGCCATTTTTCCATGAATTCCATCTTTTCCTGCTCCTTTTCCCACAGGCAGTACCTGAAACAGGAAAGTTTGGATAAGAAAAGGAAGGAATTCGACACCAATGGATGGGCCCTGCTGAGCAAGAAGAGCCAGGTTTGGACAGCCCAGAATTCCCAAAGAATTCAGCATTTCCTTGGATTCCCAGCCCTTTTTGGGCCCCTTTTCCCTCAGGGATTCCTGGGAAGAAAAGGAGGGAACAAATCCCAAACCTTGGGAGGGGAAATTCTCCACAGGGAAAGGGTTTGGGTGGGGTTTGGGCAAGGTGGGAATGCAAGAAATTCTGGAATTCCGGGACCTTCCCGGTTCTTCCAGCAGGAGCTTTCCCGAGAGTCCACTGGGATTTTGGGGTTTGCCTGGCCCTGGGCATTAGGGAATTTGGGATTTTGGGAATTTGGGGTGTTAATTCCCATTTCCCCAGGACATCCCACAGAAGATGAACAGGATTTTGGGGTTTTCCTGGCCCTGGGGGTGTGGGAATTTGGGAATTTGGGGTTTTGAGGTGTTAATTCCCATTTTCCCCAGGAGATCCCTCAGCAGATGAACGGGATTTGGGGTTTTCCTGGCCCTGGGGATTAGGGATTTTGGGGTTTTGGGGTGCTGATTCCCATGTTTCCCAGGAGATCCCGCAGCAGATGAACGGGATTTTGGGGTTTTCCTGGCCCTGGGCATTAGGGAATTTGGGAATTTGGGGTGCTGATTCCCCCTTTCCCCAGGAGATCCCGCAGCAGATGAACGGGATTTTGGTTTTTTCCTGGCCCTGGGGATGTGGCAATTTGGGATTTTGGGAATTTGGGGTGTTAATTCCCATTTCCCCAGGAGATCCCACAGCAGATGAATGGGATTTTGGGGTTTGCCTGGCCCTGGGGATGTGGCAATTTGGGGTTTTGGGGTGCTGATTCCCCCTTTCCCCAGGAGATCCCGCAGCAGATGAACGGCAGCGACTGCGGGATGTTCGCGTGCCGCTACGCCGAGTGCATCTCCAAGGACAAACCCATCAACTTCACCCAGGTACCCCTGGGGGGGCTGCAGCTCCCCATTCCCACCCTGCACACCCCCAGGCAGGAAAACCCCAGAATTCCAGCAGAATCTGGGGGAAATTCCAGCGTTTCTCACCCAATCCCAAGGAATTCCCGCTTGATTTCCCATTCCTGGCCCCCCGCTTAAGGGAATTGTCCCCAAATCCCTGGGAAAAGCTCCCAAGCCCCAGTGCCAGGGAAAATCCCAAATATTCCCCCAAAAATCTAGGCCAAATCCTCCATTCCACCCCAAAAATCCCATGGAATTCCTGAGTAATTCCCCATTCCCAACCCCACTTCCCTCCTCCAGCATTTTGAGATCCCAACACTCCCAAATTCCCTCTGGTCCCAGACCCCCAGGGCCGGGAAAAACCCAAATTCCCCAAAATCCCAACAAAATCCGGGATAAATTTCCACCATTTTTTGCCTAAACCCCAAGAAATTCCCAATTTTTTCCCCTAGTCCCACAACCCCAAAGCCCCAAATTTCCCACTTTTCCATTAATTTCCATGGGGAAAAAAGCCTGAATCTGTGCCCTGGCTGAGCAAAACCTGACCAAAATTCCCATTGTTCCCATTTTCCCCCGTAAAATTCCCAAAGCAACACATGCCCTACTTCCGGAAGAGGATGGCCTGGGAAATCCTGCACAGGAAGCTCCTCTGATGCCAGAAAAATCCTGAAATTCCACGGATTTGGATCAGAAGAATCCCAGGATTCTCCTGGGGATGCAGCCAAGGAACTCCGGGTCCTGCTCTTCCCAAAACCCCCCCCGATTTGGGGGGGAATAGAAAAGTTTGGAAGCACAGTTGGGATTTTTTGGAGTTTTTCCCTCTTTTTTGAGATTCCAGGATGGATTTTTCCCACTTTTCGGTCTGCTGGGATGGGGAAATTTGGGAATTTTGGGCTTTTTGGAGGTGGATTTCTGGGAAAAGGGCGGCGCCTCTGTGGATTTGGGTTGGGAAAATTCCGATTTGGGAATGGAGGGGGAAGGGTTTGGTTCTGGAGGGAATTTCTGGGGATCATTCCCATTTTTTCCACCTCATTCCCAAAGCTTGGGGATTTTATCCATGGAAGAACCTGGATTGGGATCCCTGGGAATAATTACTTCTTAAATCCCATTTTTCTTCCCCAATTCCTGCTTTTGGGTGTTTCTTCCAGGATTAAGCTTTGGAATGCCAGAATTCCTCTGGATTTACACCCAAACTTTGCTTTCCCAAGGGATAAATCCCAAAACCTGAGCAAAATCTGGTATTTTTGGAGAATTTTGGGGTATTTTCCCCTCCCTTTCAGGCTGCTTCATCCCAGCAGCTCCTGTTGCTTTTTCCAGTTGCTTTTCCCACTTTTTCCTGGAAATAAATCCTCCCAAATCCCAAGAACTGCAGAACCATGGGGAAAACCCCAAAATCCTGGAATTCCTTCAAGTTTTCCCAAAAAAAAAGCCAGGATTTATTTGGGGAACTTTGCCCACCACTTTCCCTGGATTAATTTATTCCCAAATTTTTTGGAGCTTCCCAAGCCTCTGGATTTCCTCTTCCTGGTGGAAAAGAAGATTTTTAAGAAGAAAAGTGGGGGAAAATCCCAAGTTTTTGTATTTTCCCTCTCCTGCAGGAGCTGGGAATTTTTTCTATTTTTCCCAAGCTGGGAGCTGAAGTTTTGTACTGAATTCCCAAATTTTTGGAGCCCTCTTTCCTGGTTTTTCCCAGCCCTTTGTGTCCCTTTGCATCCCAAAATCCCTCCCCTGTTTTATACCAGATTCATTTCCTACTTTTTTTTATCTTTTATTGAAATTAAAAGATCTGAAAAAAACAAACCAAACCTGCAATTGTAGAATTTTCCTGCTTTCTGTGCTAGATAAGAATGCATTTTAATTATGGGGTTATAAATATGAAATAGATTTAATTTTTTTTTTTTTGCCAACTCCTAATGTGCTACACGACGTTGTTGAGATGCATTGATTTATTTATCTTTGTACATTTATTTATTTATCTCTCTGTTCCTGCCCATGGTGGGAATCCCTGGAAAAGGGTTTGGGGTTGTTCATCCCGAAGAAATCAGGGAAAGTTCCCCAAAACCTGGGGAAAAATGCCCCATAATCCAGGGAGAATTACTCAAAACCCAGGGAAAATGACCCAAAATGTGGGGGAATGGCCCGAAATCCATCAGAAAATGACCCCAAATTCCCTGGGAACCCCCTCAAATCCCACCTGGAATTCCCTCCCCCCCTCCAGGTGACAAAGGTCCCTTCACACCCCTCCCCCCGCGCTGGATCCGCCGCTATTTTTACAAAAATTCCCAGAAAAAGACGGGATTTGGGATAAAAGCTCCCTTTGTAGGGCCGTGGTTGGGGTTGGCAGCGGCAGAGCTCAGCTCTCCTGGGAACCCCGGGATTCCAAAAACCCAAAAAACTCTGGGACACGGAGCCCCCGTGCTGCCCGGGGCAGGCAGCGGCGCCCTGAAAAACAGGGAAATGCTCCAAAAACCTGGGAAATGCCCCAAAATCCCCTGGGAAATGCCCCAAAAACCCCGGGAAATGCCCCAAAAACCCCTGGGAAATGCCCCAAAAACCCCGGGAAATGCCCCAAAAACCCCTGGGAAATGCCCCAAAAACCCCGGGAAATGCCCCAAAAACCCCTGGAAATGCCCCAAAAACCCCCGGGAAATGCCCCAAAAACCCCCGGGAAATGCCCCAAAAACCCCGGGAAATGCCCCAAAAACCCCCGGGAAATGCCCCAAAAACCTGGGAAATGCCCCAAAAACCCCTGGGAAATGCCCCAAAAACCCCTGGGAAATGCCCCAAAAACCTGGGAAATGCCCCAAAAACCCCTGGGAAATGCCCCAAAAACCTGGGAAATGCCCCCAAAACCCCGGGAAATGCCCCAAAAACCCGGGAAATGCCCCAAAAACCTGGGAAATGCCCCCAAAACCCCGGGAAATGCCCCAAAAACCTGGGAAATGCCCCAAAAACCCCCGGGAAATGCCCCAAAAACCTGGGAAAAGCCCCAAAAACCCCCGGGAAATGCCCCAAAAACCCCTGGGAAATGCCCCAAAAACCCCCGGGAAATGCCCCCAAAACCCCGGGAAATGCCCCAAAAACCCCTGGGAAATGCCCCAAAAACCCCTGGGAAATGCCCCAAAAACCCCGGGAAATGCCCCAAAAACCCCGGGAAATGCCCCAAACCAGCGATGCCCGTCCCAAAATGAAGCACAAATGCCCCAAATGCAGGAAAGATGGCCCAAAGTCTGGGAAAGTTTCCCCATAATTCAGGGTTGGGACCCCAAATCTGAGCTGGGAGACCCCAGAGTTCAGAGCTGCCCCTCCAAGCCCCCACTTTAGGGGCATTTTGGGGCATTTTGGGGCATTTTGGGGCATTTTTAACCCCAGGTCCAGCAGGTCTGAGCTACCCCCCCATCCCCCCAAACCCCAGTTTGGGTCATTTTGGGGGAATTTTAGGGAATTTTAAACCCCAAGCAGGGCATTTTAACCCTGCAAACCCCAATTTTGGGGTCATTTTGGAGTAACTTAGGAGGCAGCTTCGGGGTAATTTGGGGTAACTTTTCACCCCAAACCCTCCAGGCCAGGGCTGCTCCCCCAAAACCCCAATTTTGGGGTGATTTGGGGTAATTTCGGGCCATTATTAACCCCAAGCAGGGGCAGGGTCTTCACACTCCAGGAACCTCTTGATCCTAATTCCTCCTAACGACCCCGGCCCCATTAATCCCCCACAGGCCTCATTAATTAATTAATTAACCCACAGCCCCGCTGGGCTTTTTTTCTGGTTTTGCCCAAAAGCAAAAAAAATCCCCAAAAAAAATCCCTGAACCTGATCTCCCTTCAAACCTTGGGACTCTTGGCCCAGCCCCCACAAAAAATCTCTTTTAGGGTCGGGGTTTTTTTGGGATTTTGGGTGGTTTTGGTGGTTTTTTTATTTTTTTATTTTTTTTCCCCTGGATTTATTTATTTTTTGGGATTTTTCCGGTTCTGGGACACAGGGGCAGCTTTGTCCCCGTGGCTTTTGGGGCCCTGGCTCGGTGCCACCCCAAATAGGGTTTTTTTGGGATGGGGGGATGGGAGAATTCGCCATCAAAGGATCCAAAATCCCGGGATTTTTTTTTTGCCTCTTCCTCGCTCCAGACAGGGGAAAAAAAGGAAACTTTCAGGGTTTGGAGTGGGATGAAAATCCTGAATTTCAGGTATTTAGGGGGCAAAAAATCCAAAGTTTTGGTGGGGATCTTAAAAAATTAAAGGGTGAAGTGACTCCCCTGTAACAGAGGGGAAAAATCTGAGAATTCCAGGGGAAAAATCAGCTTTGGGAATGGGAAAAATCCCTGAAGAGATGCCAAAAAATCCCAAAGTATCCCTCAAACTCATTCATTCAATTCCCGACATTTCACCCCAAATTCCCAGTATTTTGCCCCAAAAATAAAAGCCACATAAAAAATAACCTCCAAATATTTTAAAAATATCTTTAAAAATACACAAAAATATTTCAAAATGTACCAAAAAATTTTAAAAATTTTAAAACCCCAAAAATATAAAAAAACCACCAAAAATACCCCAAAAATATACAGATATATACAAAAATATTTTAAAAATCCAAACAATATTTGAAAAATAATATAAAAACAAACAATATAAAAAATATTCAATAAATGCAAAATCCCCCGAGAAAAAATAAAAATAATACACAAAATACCCAAAAAATGTACAGAAAATTTAAAAAAAAAATCTAAAAAATACGAAAAACCGGAGGAAAAAAACCATTAAAAAATAAAAAATAAATCAAAATAAACCAAAATAAATCCAAATATCCCCCAAAAAAACCCCGGTGGGGCCCTGAGCACCCCCCCCCCCACTCCCTGAAAGGATCCCTTTGTACCTTTCCCAAAAAATCGCCTTTTCATCCCAAAAAAGGGGGAGGAGGGAAAGGAGGAGGAGGAGGAAGAGGCCGCGTAAGGGGGGGAAGGCTTTGACCTCATCCCACAAAAATTCCCGGATTTTTCCCCCATTTCGGGCCCCTTCCCACCTTTCCAGGGGGAAAAGGGACAAAGGGGCTCTGTGTGACAAAACCCCCAAAAATGGGATGAAAATGGAAATTTTGGGGATTTTCCCACCGGGAAAAGGAGGGGAAGGGAAGACCCTAAATGGAAAAATGGAATTTGGGATTTTTTGTTTTTTTAGGGTTTAAAAGCAAATTTTGTGTCCCTACAATTAATTTTTTAGGGGGTAAATTCGCACCAAAATCAGGTTTTCTGCAAGGCTTGGGGTCTCCAAAATTGCTTTTTTTTTTCGCATTAATCCGCTGCAAAATTGGGGATTTTGGGGGTTTTGCATGCCCTAAAAAAATCAATTAGAGTCTCAAAACATGATATTATTTTTATATTATTAAATATTAATTTTTAATAGGAAATGTTATGGGATAATTAAAAATATGGAGTGAAATTGCCGCAAAATTAGGAGGAAAAAGTAAAAACTGGGGGCTTTAGGGGGGACAAAGATCATTTTTCTGATTAGAAAAGGATCTTAGGAAATATCTGGAGCCAGATCTGAGGTTATTGCAAGGTGGCAGAGGGGAAAAATGGAACTGGGGAGGTTTTGTGCTGAAAAAAAGCCTTTTTTAGAAGGGAAAAATAAATTCCTGGCTCACCCCCCACCCCCACCCCTTGGAGGAATTCCCTCTCTGAGTTTGGGGCTTTCATGGGATTGGGTGGTTTGGGAAAGTGGGAAAAATCGGGAGGGAAATGGCGGGGAAAGTGGGGGGAAATTTGGGGGGAAATGGGGTGAAAATGGGGGGAAATGAGGCAGAAATGGGGGGAAATGAGGGTGAAAATGGGGTGGAAAAGGAGCAGAAATGAAGGGAAATGGGGGGAAATGGGATTAAAATAGGGCAAAAGGGGGTAAAAATGGGGCAGAAATGAGGTTTATAGGAGGTGAAGATGGGGGAAATTTGGGTTAAAATGGGACCAAAATGGAGTAAAATGGGGCTAAAAGTGGGCCAAAATGGAGGAAAAATTGAGCCAAAATGAGATAAAAATAGGTCAAAATTGGAGTAAAAATGGGGGAAATTAGGGGTAAAAATGGGGTAAAGTGGGCTGAAAATGAGGGGGAAATGGGGGAAAATGGTAAAAACTGAATTCCCCCTCCGCTCCCAGAGCAATTTTGATCCTAAACTGGGGGATTTGGGGAATTTGGGATGGGAAAATTTAGTTCCGAACCCATCGGGACGGGCCCGGGTGACGCTGGCGGGCGGTGGCACCGGGCTGGGGACGAGCGAGAGCCCGTGGGGACAACGGGGCGGTGCCACCCCCTGGGCCGGTTCCACCCCGGACCACGCCCCCGCCCTGCCCCCCCCGTCCCGATGTCCCCTCCTGTCCCCTCCTGTCCCCTCCTGTCCCCAGGCTCGGGGGAGGCCATCAGGGACCGGGGCCAAGGGACAAAACCGGGGGGGCCCGACCTTACCTCTGTCCCCGCCACTTTCACCGGTGCCACCAGCGCCGGTCAGCTCTGTCCCCAGTGCCACCAGTGCCACCTGTGCCACCAGTGCCACCAGTGCCACCAGTGCCACCTGCGTGCCCGCGCTCCGAGGGCAGCGGGACGTGATGTCCCCACCCCACGGCGGGGCTGTCCCCACCCCGCTTTTGGGGCAGTTTTTGGGGGCATGTGGGGGGCGTACGGGGGGATTTGAGCCCTCCCCGTCCCTTGTCCCGGTGCTGTCGCCTTGGGGACAGAGCGGAGCCGCCCCCCAAACTGGGGAGGGGTCGGGCAGCGCCTCCCCGGCCCTTTGATTTATTCCCAAATTTTCTGTTCCATCGGAAAGCGGCGGCGGCCGCCAAGGCCTGGCCCCGCTCCCGGCCGGATCCGGCCACGCGCTTCCACCTGCTGGGGCTGGCAACGCCAAACCCCCAAATCGCCCCAAACCCCCCCAAACCTCCTCCTGAACCCCTCCAGATTCCGCCCAGAAAATCCCCCCAACCTCCCCCAAAACTCCCTCAAACCCCCCTTAAATTCCCCTCAAAACCCCTCAAATCCCCCCCAAATCCCGCCCTAACTCCCAGACTTTGGGGGAGTTTTATGGGGAATTTGGGGGGGCTGCGCTGGGTTCGGGGTCGGAGGGGTTTCCCCGTGTCCCCCGCGCTGGTCCCACAATTGCTGCCGGGAATTCCGCCGGGAATGGGGACAGCGACAGGGGGAGGGGTCGCGCTGGGCCCGAGGGGGCCCCGGAGGGGGGCGGGGATTGGGGAACACCGAGGGAGGGGAGGGGGGGGTCCCATCCCGGGGCGGGGTCGGGGGGATCCCGATTTTCCCAGGACCCGGGAATGGGATGGGATGGAGGAAAAATGGGATGGGGGAAAAATGGATGGGATGGGATGGGATGGGATGGGATGGGATGGGATGGGATGGGATGGGATGGGATGGGATGGGATGGGATGGGATGGGATGGGATGGGATGGGATGGGATGGGATGGGATGGGATGGGATGGATGGGCTGCGCCGCCTCACCCCCCGCATCCCCCAAAACCCGCACCCCAAAACCCGCACCCCAAAACCCGCACCCCCAAAACCCGCACCCCCAAAACCCGCACCCCCCCTGAGCCCGGCTCCCTCCGCCCGCTCCGGCCCGGGGGTGGCCGGGGGAGGAGGGCTCGGGAGGGCCGGCCCTGCTCGGGCGCCGGGGGAGGGTCCGCGGCCACCGGGGGAAGGTCCGGGGGGCCCGGCGGGGCCGGCCCGGCTCGGGTTACAGCTCCGGGGGGCGGCGGGGCCGGGACTTAAACGGGGCCGCGGGGCCGAGCGGGCACTGCCGGCCCCGGGCGCGGATCGGGCGCAGCCGCCTCGCCATGCCCGGACACCGCCCGGCCCCCGGCGGCCGCCGCTCGCCCCGCGCCGAGCCCGCCGCCCCCCGAGCCGCCCCCCGGCCCGGGCTCCTGCTCCTCCTCCTGCTCTGCCTCGCCGCCGCCGCCGCCGCGCAGGACCGAGACCTCCGTGAGTGGCGGGGATGGGACCGAGGGGGCAGAGCGGGGACACAGGGGGGGCACAGGGGGGACACAGGGGGGACACAGAGCGGGGACACAGGGGGGACACAGAGCGGGGACACAGAGGGGACACAGAGTGGGGACACGGGGGGGACACAGGGGGGACACAGCGGGGACACAGGGGGGTCACAGAGTGGGGACACAGGGGGGACACAGCGGGGACACAGGGGGACACAGAGTGGGGACAGCGAGGGGACACGGGCGAGGGATGGGAAGGTTCTGGGGCATCGCCGCGGGGAGTGAGTGGGACACGTTGAGGGAAAGTTGGAGAGGGGACAGAGAGGGGACAGCGAGGGGACAGCGGGGAACAATGGGGACAGAGGGGACGCGGAGCGGAAAGAGGATGGGGAGCAGCGGGGGACAGCGGGGGACACGAGGGGACGTTTTGGGATGGACGGGGAAAGTTTCAGAGTGGCGGGGGGGGGATGGCTCGGGGGCTGGGGACAGCACGGGGACATCGGGGGACAGCGTGAGACGGACGGGGACAGTTTCAGTGTGGCGGGGAGGGGCAGAGCGGAGTGTGGGGACACGGGAGACTGCGTGGGGACAGCAGGGGACAGCGGGACAAAGGGGGAAAGTTTCGAGGTAGTCCTGGGGACAGCAGCGCGAGGAGAGGGGGGACAGCAGGGGACACCGGGGGACAGCGGGGAAAGTGTCAGGGAATGTGGGTGGCGCGGAGGGGCAGTGGGGGACAGGGAGGGAGAGCACCAGGGGAGTTGGGGACAGCGGGCAATGGAGCGGGACAGGAAGGGACAGCATGGGGACACCCGGGGGACACCGGGGGAACAAGGTGGGGCGGGAGCGACAGCGTGGGACACTGGAGGATGGCACAAGGCGCCTGGGGGACACGGTGAGGACGCTGGGGGACAGTTTGGGATCCAGGTGTGTGGCGTGGACAGAGTTGCGGGACAGTAGGGACGGACAGGAACAGCCCGGGACAGGAAGGGGACAGCTTGGGATGGCCGGAGGGGGCACAGGTGGGACGTGGGGACAGCAGGTGACAGTGAGGGGGCAGAGGGACAGCCGGGGGCGTAGGCGGCGAGCTGGAGCAGGGGCAGGCAGGGGACACCTGGGGACAGCGAGGTCCGGCTGGGGTCACAGGGTCCGGCTGGGGCCAGCCCTGGGAACATCCCTGGGGACATTCCAGGGACCCTGGGGACACCTGGGAGCCCCGGTGTGCAGCCTGTGGACCCCGAGGCACCTCCTGAGGACCCTGGGGGACCCCCGGGACCCTCCAGGAGCAGCTGGGTACCTCTGGGTCACCCGTGGGTTCAGCCTGGGGACACCAACGCCCCTTGTTCCCGAGCCCGTGGGGACACCGGTGCCACCAGAGCTGCGGGGACACTCGGGGGGGGGGGGGGGGGGCCGGGGGCGGGGCGGGGGGGGCCGGGGGCGGGGCGGGGGTGTCGCTACAGAGCCCTGTCCCCTTCGGGGGCTCAGAGCGGGGCTGGCAGTGCAACCACTGCCCGCTGGCTGTCCCCACGCTGTCCCATCGCTCCCCCCTCCCTGCGGGGTGCCGGGCCCCTTCGGCCTCCCCTTCCTCCCCTCCTCCTCCTCCTCCTCCTCCTCGTGCAGGACGGGGCTGGCAGTGCCACCCCCTCCCTCCTGGCTGTCCCCGCGCTGTCCCCGAGCGGTCCCCCCCCTCACTGGGGGCTGCGGGGCCCCTTTGGCCTCCTCCTCCTCCTCCTCCTCCTCCTCCTCCTCCTCCTCCTCCTCCTCCTCCTCCCGTGCTCACAGCCAGCCTGGCAGTGCCACCACCTTCCCCCGCGAGTGTCCCCGCGCTGTCCCCGCAGCCGAGGCTGGCAGTGCCACCGCTGTCCCCGCGCTGTCCCCACGCTGTCCCCGCGCTGTCCCCGCAGCCGAGGCTGGCAGCTGCCTGCAGGACGGGCACCGCTACAGTGACAAGGACGTGTGGAAGCCGGAGCCGTGCCGGATCTGCGTGTGCGACACGGGGACCGTGCTGTGCGACGAGATCATGTGCGAGGAGCTGCGGGACTGCCCCAGCCCCGAGATCCCCTTCGGAGAGTGCTGCCCCATTTGCCCCACCGAGCAGCCCAGCGGTTGTAATTTATTTATTTCCCTTCATTAGCGAGTTAATAAATAAATTACCCGGCCATGGATGGCGCCATCCATGCGGCAGCGCGGGGAAAAGGCAACTTCACCCCCCCCAAAAAAAAAAACAAAAACGGGGGAAAATCGGCCCCAGGGGGAAAAATCATCGAGGTTTTTAGCCCTGGTTGAAAATTTGGAGGTTTTGGGGGGGTTTTAGACAGGAAAAAATGGTGGGAGGGGATTGTGCACCCCCGGCAAAAGGGCTTCGGTGGAAATCCCCCGAAATTGTGGGGATGCACCCCAAAATGAATGGAAACCCTCCAGAAAGCCCCAACCGGGGTTCCCAGTCGTGGAATTTCACCCCAAAATGAAGGAAAACCCTAAACGCGCTTCCCCCAAACCTCCAAAACCCCCAAAGTTGCCTTTTTTTAACCCTTTCCTGCCCCAGCTGGGGGGGTTAAAGGGTTGAGCACCCCCAAAAAGCCTCCAAACCCCCCAGGAAAAACCCCCTCGACCCCCTCGCTGCTGGCCCCGCTTTGGGGGAGCCCCCAGTGCCCCCCAGTTTGGCCCAACAGCCCGACCAGGACGGAGCCACCTCGTGTTGCCCCCCACCCCGAATTCATGTGTCCCCCCACTAATTTATCTTTCTTTGTTTTGTTTTTTGTTTTTGGGTCTCCTACAGGGAAGCCTGGCCCCAAGGTGAGTGAATCTGGGGGGCAATTGTTCTGAATTTTGGGGTGGTTTGGGGGGGCCTTCAGTGGGAATTTTGGGGCAGTTTCGGGGTCTCTGGGTTCATCCTTTGCTTTGCCTCGGGGGGCTTTTTGGGCGGTTTTGTGCTCATCCCCGGGGTTCAGAGAGAGGAATTTTGGGGCAGTTTTGAGGCCTCACCCTTTGCTTCTCTTGCAGGGACAGAAAGGTGAACCCGGTGACATCAAAGATGTGAGTGGGGGGGGGGGGGGAGGAGACCCCAAAAAGGGGCTGAGGTGGGAGGGGCGGGCTTGGGAGACCCCAAAAAGGGGCTGGAACCCCCCCAGCCCTGATGTCCCCCCCCCCCCCTTTTGTGTCCCCGCAGGTCGTAGGACCCCGAGGACCCCCGGGCCCGCAGGTGGGAGCAGCTCCAGGCCGGGAAATCTCTGGAATTTTTGGGGGAGGGGGCTTTGGGAGAGCGGGGGAGGGGCGGGAGGGGGGAGGGGACTCCTGACCCCCCCTCCCCCACGCTGTTCCTCCCCCCAGGGCCCCGCAGGTGAGCAGGGACAGCGAGGGGACCGCGGCGAGAAGGGCGAGAAGGTGAGAGCGACCCCCAGACCCCTAAAACCCCTCCGGGACCCCCCCCCCAAATACCCCAAAATCCACTGCGAGCCTCCCAAAATCCTCTGTGAAAACCTGAAATCCTCGTTAACAAACACAAAAAAACCCCAAAAATCAACTGAGAACCCCCAAAAATCCCTTTTTTTCTTTTTTTTTTTTTTCTTTTTTTTTTTGTCCCCCCATCCCAGGGTGCCCCCGGCCCCCGGGGCAGGGATGGGGAGCCCGGAACCCCAGGAAATCCCGGCCCCCCCGGACCCCCCGGACCCCCGGGACCCCCCGGCCTGGGGGGGGTGAGTATCTGGCGGGAGGGGAGATGGCATTTTGGGGGGTTTGGGGGGAAATTGAGGAGATTTGGGGGGGGTTGAGGGGAATTTGGGTGGGTTTCATGGAACTCTGGTGGGAATCGAGGGGGATTTGGAGGGGATTTTGGGGGGGTTGAGGAGATTTTGGGGGGGGTTGAGGGGGATTTGGGGGAGTTGAGGGAATTTGGGTGGGCTTTGAGGGAATTTGGGTGGGCTTTGAGTGCAGCATCAGGGATTTTGATGGGAATTGGGGGGTTTTGATGGGAACTGGGGGGGTTTGATGGGAGCTGGGTTTTTCAGAGGGGAGTTTGGGTTTTTTGGGGGGTCTGCGGGGTGCTGAGCGCCCTTTCCCTGGCAGAACTTTGCGGCTCAGATGGCGGGGGGCTTCGACGAGAAGGCTGGAGGGGCTCAGATGGGCGTCATGCAGGGACCCATGGTAGTGTCACCCCAAAATCCCCCTCACTTCCCCCCAGATTTCCATGAAACCCCCCCCGGATCCCCTCAATTCCCCCCAAATCTGCCTAAACCCCCCTCCCCACCCCCAAACCCCTCCCCACCCGACCCCACTGCAGGACCCCAAGTCTCGGGGGGTCTTTGGTGGCTTCGGGGATGTCCCCAGCCGTGTCCCCCCCCCCCCAAGTGACATCTCTGTGTCCCCCCAGGGCCCCATGGGACCCCGCGGCCCCCCCCGGCCCCTCCGGCTCCCCCGTAAGTATCGCCCCCCTCCCCAAATTTCGGGCCGGCCGCTGCCACCCCCGCTGATGTCCCTTGTCCCCGCAGGGTCCCCAAGGATTCCAAGGCAACCCCGGTGAGCCCGGCGAGCCCGGCGCTGCTGTGAGTGTCCCCGCATGTCCCCGGAGCCCCCCAGGCCGGGCACTGCCAGCCCCCAGCGCCGCTCACCGCCACCTCTTTGTCCTCTCCAGGGTCCAATGGGTCCCCGGGGACCTCCGGGACCTCCTGGCAAACCCGGCGACGACGTGAGTGACACTGGTGACATTCAGCCGCAGCGGCAGCCGGGCTGAGAAGGGACAAAAAGTGACATTTCTGTGTCCCCATCCCCACAAAAATCCCGTTTTCCCCGCAGGGCGAGACCGGCAAACCCGGGAAATCCGGCGAGCGCGGCCCCCCCCGGCCCCCAGGTGAGGGTGGCACCGCCACCAAGCCACCGCTGTCCCCTCCCTGTCCCCTCCCTGTCCCCAACTGTCGCTTCGCTGCCCGCAGGGCGCTCGTGGCTTCCCCGGGACCCCCGGCCTGCCTGGAGTCAAAGGCCACCGGGTGAGTGCGTGTCCCCTCCCTGTCCCCGCGTGTCCCCCGTGTCCCCCGGGGTGGCTCGGTCATTGTCACACCCCACCCCGTGTCGCTGTCCCCAGGGCTACCCCGGCCTGGACGGCGCCAAGGGAGAGGCGGGAGCGCCCGGAGCCAAGGTGAGAGGGGTGACAGTCCCTGGGGCTGGGGACAGTGGGTGACAGTCCCTGGGGCTGGGGACAATGAGAGGGGTGGCAGTCCCTGGGGTTGGGGACAATGGCAGGGGTGGCAGTCCCTGGGGCTGGGGACAGTGAGTGGGTGGCAGTCCCTGGGGCTGGGGACAATTCCCGGGGGGAGAGGGGTGGCAGTCCCTGGGGCGGTGCAGTGGCTGTCCCCGTGCCGGGCTGGCTGTCCCCTGGCCCTGGTGGCCGTCCCTGTGACACCACAGGACGTCCCCGCCCCGCTGTCACCCGTGTCCTTCCCCGCAGGGCGAGTCCGGCTCCCCGGGCGAGAACGGCTCCCCCGGCCCCATGGTGAGTGCGAGAGGGAAACTGAGGCACGGCCGGGCGGGCTCGGCGAGGGCCAGCACCCGCCGGGCCTCACCTGTCCCCCTCTGTCCCCGCAGGGTCCCCGCGGGCTGCCCGGAGAGCGAGGACGCCCCGGCCCCTCGGGCGCTGCGGTGAGTGCGGTGTCACCCGCGGTGTCACCTGCCCTGTCACCCGCGGTGTCACCCGCGGTGTCACCTGCCGTGTCACCTGCCGTGTCACCCGCGGTGTCACCTGCCCTGTCACCTGCCGTGTCACCCGCGGTGTCACCCGCGGTGTCACCTGCCCTGTCACCTGCCGTGTCACCCGCGGTGTCACCTGCCGTGTCACCTGCGGTGTCACCCGCGGTGTCACCTGCCCTGTCACCTGCCGTGTCACCCGCGGTGTCACCTGCCGTGTCACCCGCGGTGTCACCCGCGGTGTCACCTGCCCTGTCACCTGCCGTGTCACTTGCGGTGTCACCTCCCCTGTCACCTCCCCTGTCACCTGCCGTGTCACCTGTGGTGTCACCTGCCGTGTCACCTGCCCTGTCACCTGCCCTGTCACCTGCCCTGTCACCTGCCCTGTCACCTGCCGTGTCACCTGCGGTGTCACCTGCCGTGTCACCTGCGGCGCCGGTGGCACCCGAGGGTGGCAGGGGGGACCCGTCCCCCGCCCCGGGGACCCCCCGTCACCCCCGGCACCGTCTCCCCCCAGGGCGCTCGTGGCAACGACGGCCTCCCGGGCCCGGCCGGACCCCCCGTAAGTCCAGGGGGGGATGGCGCGTCCCCCACCCTCGTGTCACCCCCCCGAGGGGACAGCGGGGTCCCTCGAGGCCCCCCAGAGCCCGGGGAGACCCTCACGCTCCTCTCGCCCCCAGGGTCCCGTCGGCCCCGCAGGAGCCCCCGGCTTCCCCGGCGCCCCCGGCTCCAAGGTGAGGGGACAGGGACGGTGGCGGTGGGGACAGCAGGGTCCCGATGTCACCCCTGACTCTCTTGGTCACCTCCCCGCCAGGGTGAAGCGGGTCCCACTGGAGCGCGAGGACCCGAGGGTGCCCAGGGACCCCGCGGGGAGTCCGGGACCCCCGGCTCGCCCGGCCCCGCCGGCGCCCCCGTAAGTCCCCGTGTCCCCTGGCCCTGGTGGCTTTGTCCCCTGGCCCTGGTGGCTTTGTCCCCCCGCGTTGTCCCCTGAGCTGGGAGCGGCGAGGACAGGGCCGGATCCGGGGAAACTGAGGCACGGAGCTCAGCGAGGTCTGCTTGTAGGGGAACCCAGGGACCGACGGCATCCCCGGAGCGAAGGGATCGGCGGTGAGTGGGGACGGGACGGGGACGGGGACGGGGATGGCTTGTCCCAGTGAGCCCCTGGCCGTGGGGACAGGGACGGGCCCGGGGTGAGGAGCAGGTGCCGGGGGCTGCGCTGGGATTTTGGGACATTTGGGTCCCCTGGGGGTCGTGGGGCACTCAGGGGTGGGGGACACTGGGGACAGAGAGGGTTGTGGGGACACTGGGGGGATGCTGGGGGGTATTGGGGGACACTGGGGCTGCAGGGGCAGGGTGGGATTTGAGCTGCTGGGGGACAGAAACTGCCGGCAGAGGGGGGACAGTGGGGACACTGGTGACACTGGGGGCCGCTGCGGGGTCCCTGACGTCCCCCCGTGTCCGCAGGGCGCTCCAGGCATCGCCGGCGCTCCAGGATTCCCCGGCCCCCGCGGCCCACCCGGACCCCAGGGAGCCACCGGCCCGCTGGGCCCCAAGGGACAGACGGTGAGAGACCCCCGGTGTCCCCCGGCCACGCCCGGGGACCGCGCCCGGACCACGCCCACCTAGGAGCGACTGGCCACGCCCCTTCGTACTCTGGCCACGCCCTCTCACGCCTTCCCCCTTTGGGTGTCACCCCTGGGTCACTCCCGGGTCACTCCCGGGTCACTCCCTGGTTACCCGGCCCTGAGCCCTCAGGGAACACTGGGGGTGGAAATTAGGATGGGATAATGGGATGGGATAATGGGATAATGGGATGGGATAATGGGATGGGATTGATGGGATGGGATAATGGGGTGGGATGGGGACAAGGACCTGGAGCCCAGGCCAGGGAATGGGGGGGACAGCTGTGGGGACGCTGTGACACTGTCCCCCCTCCCCAGGGCGAGCCCGGCATCGCAGGATTCAAAGGCGAGCAGGGACCCAAGGGAGAGATGGTGAGTGGGGCTGGGGGACAGCGGAGCCCCTGGCCAGGGGTCCAGCCTGGCCCTCGCTGGCCATGGAGTGCCCAGGCCCAGCCCTCATTGCTCAGCCCAGTGTCCATCCCACCCAGTGTCCACCCCAGTGTCCATCCCAATGTCCATCCCCATGCCCATCCCACCCAGTGTCCATCCCAATGTCCACCCCAGTGTCCATCCCAATGTCCATCCCCATGCCCATCCCACCCAGTGTCCATCCCAATGTCCACCCCAGTGTCCATCCCACCCAGTGTCCATCCCAATGTCCACCCCATCCGAATGTCCATCCCTGTGTCCACCCCAGTGTCCATCCCACCCCAGTGTCCACCCCAGTGTCCACCCCAGTGTCCACCCCGGTGTCCACCTGCGTGCCCACCCCCGTGTCCATCCCCTCGGGCGCCTCCCGGGCCCTGACGAGCCGTTCCCCTAACGAGGCCCCTTGGGGCAGCGTCCCCCCCCTGCACAGGGGGACAGTGGCCGGGGGACAGCGGGACAATGGCCGCAGTGTTCTGTGTCCCCCTCTTGGGGACATTCCCCCCTCGCCTCATTAACCACCATCAATGGGGCCCCGCCGAGCGCGGCGCCAGCGGGGACGGGGGGGACAGGGGGGACAGGGGGGGACAGGGGGGACTCATGGTTATGGATTTGTCCCCGGGGGCTCGGGGAGGGGATGAAGGCTCCTTGTGACCCCTTTTCCTCCTGGCCCTCAGGGCCCCGCAGGACCCCAGGGTGCCCCCGGACCGGCCGGGGAGGAAGGGAAGAGAGGAGCCCGCGGAGAACCCGGAGCTGCCGGACCTTTGGGGCCACCTGGAGAGAGGGTCTGTGCTGCCCTGACCCCAAAAACTGACCCTGATCCCAAAAAACTGACCCTGACCCCAAAAAAATCACCCTGATCCCAAAGAACCAACCCCAGTCGCAAAAATCCTTCCCTCGACCCTAAAACCCTCCCCTGACCCCACAAATGCTCGTCTTCCCCCACAGGGAGCTCCCGGCAACCGCGGCTTCCCCGGGCAGGACGGGCTGGCCGGCCCCAAGGTGGGACTCTGGGGACACCGGGGGTGTCCTGGGGGTGACAACCCCCAAGTGACCCCAAATCCCCCCAGACCGAGCCCAAATCGCCCAAACTGACCCCAAATCCCCCGCAGGGTGCCCCGGGCGAGCGCGGCCCTGCTGGCCTGGCCGGCCCCAAAGGAGCCACCGGTGACCCCGGACGCCCCGGAGAGCCCGGCCTGCCTGGAGCCAGGGTGAGGGACAGCAGGGACCCCAAAAACGGGGACAGGGGGGCACCTCCGGGGCCTGGGGGAGGGATGAGGGGCGGTTGGGTTGGTTAAAGCACTCTTAGGGTCAGTCAGCCAATTTTGGGGGCGGTTAAGGTGGTTCTGGGGTCACTAACATGCTTTTAGGGTTGGTAAGGGTGGTTTCGAGGGTGGTCAAGGTGCTTTTGGGGTCAATGAGGAGATTTTGGGGGTGGTTTAAGGAGATTTTGGGGGTTGATGAGGTGCTCTTAGGGTTGTTCAAGGTACTTTTAGGGTTGTTTAAGAGCTTTTGGGGTCACTAAGGTCCTTTTGGGGTTAGCCAAGATGCCCTTTGGCATTAAGACCTTTTCTGGTGTCTCGGCTCTCTTTGGTGCTAATTGAGAAACTTTGAGGTTAATTAAGACGCTCTCTGCTAATTCAGATGCTCTTGGGGATTCCCAAGGTGCATTTGAGGTTCCTTGGGGTTCCTTGCTCTTGGGGTCACCCCATGGCCATGAGGTCGTGCCCCCCACACCACAAACCCTTTTTGTCCCCACAGGGTCTCACAGGTCGCCCTGGGGACGCTGGGCCCCAAGGCAAAGTCGGCCCCACAGTGAGTGACACCCCACGAGGGGCTTGGGGTTGGGGTTGGTTTGGGCTTTGGGGGTGGTTTGGGGTTTGAGGTTGGGGGTTTGGGTTTGGGGGTGGTTTGGGGTTGGGGGTGGTTTGGGGTTTGGGGGTGGTTTGGGACTTGAGTTTGGGGTTGGTTTGGGGTTTGAGGTTGGGGTTGGTTTGGGGTTTGGGGTTGGGGGTAGTTTGGGGTTGGGGGTAGTTTGGGGTTGGGGTTGGTTTGGGCTTTGGGGGTGGTTTGGGGTTTGAGGTTGGGGGTTTGGGTTTGGGGGTAGTTTAGGGTTGGGGGTAGTTTGGGGTTGGGGGTAGTTTGGGGTTGGGGGTGGTTTGGGGTTTGAGGTTGGGGGTTTGGGTTTGGGGGTAGTTTAGGGTTGGGGGTAGTTTGGGGTTGGGGGTGGTTTGGGGTTTGGGGGTGGTTTGGGGTTTGAGGTTGGGGGTTTGGGTTTGGGGGTGGTTTGGGGTTGGGGGTGGTTTGGGGTTTGGGGGTGGTTTGGGACTTGAGTTTGGGGTTGGTTTGGGGTTTGAGGTTGGGGTTGGTTTGGGGTTTGGGGTTGGGGGTAGTTTGGGGTTGGGGGTAGTTTGGGGTTGGGGTTGGTTTGGGCTTTGGGGGTGGTTTGGGGTTTGAGGTTGGGGGTTTGGGTTTGGGGGTAGTTTAGGGTTGGGGGTAGTTTGGGGTTGGGGGTAGTTTGGGGTTGGGGGTGGTTTGGGGTTTGAGGTTGGGGGTTTGGGTTTGGGGGTAGTTTAGGGTTGGGGGTAGTTTGGGGTTGGGGGTGGTTTGGGGTTTGAGGTTGGGGTTGGTTTGGGGTTTGGGTTTGGGGTTGGGGGTAGTTTGGGGTTGGTTTGGGGTTTGGGGTTGGAGGTGGTTTGACATGGTTTGGAGTTTGGGTCTGCGGGTGGTTTGGGGTCGGGGATGTTTTGGAGTTGGGGTTTGGGGTGGGCTCCTGTCCCCCCTGACCCCGCTGTCCCCACAGGGTGCCCCTGGCGAGGACGGACGTCCCGGACCCCCCGGCCCGCAGGGGGCTCGGGGCCAGCCTGGCGTGATGGGGTTCCCTGGTCCCAAAGGTGCCAATGTGAGTAGGGACCATTTTTCCTCTAAAAATACCTGGGAATTCTCCCTGGGGCCGGGACTCCAAATCCCCCCTCCTTTTTCAGGGTGAGCCTGGAAAAGCTGGTGAAAAAGGACTTCCCGGAGCACCAGGGCTGAGGGTGAGGTTTTCTGTCACACAAACCCCAAAAATTCACCTTTTGGTGCCACTCCACCCTGAAAGCCCCCACAAGGGGAAACTGAGGCTCAGGAAGGGGGGGAAATTGGATTTATGAGATTTGGGGCTCAGTAGGGTTTTCCATCTCCTCAGGGACTTCCTGGCAAGGACGGAGAGACCGGAGCCGCCGGACCCCCAGGACCTGCTGTGAGTGCAACGGGGCGAGCTCAGGACTGGGGCTAAAACCCCCAGATTTGGG
This sequence comes from Passer domesticus, assembly GCF_036417665.1. Taxonomy (NCBI): domain Eukaryota; kingdom Metazoa; phylum Chordata; class Aves; order Passeriformes; family Passeridae; genus Passer; species Passer domesticus. The sequence continues at coordinate 3,356,629 of NC_087504.1, forward strand.
CTAAAGCCCCTCTGGATGTGCTGGAGCATCCCAAACCCCACAAATTCCCAGCCCTTGTGGTGCTGGCGTTTGTGGGATCCCCAAAATCTTGGGGTGGGGGAAGTGTGAAATCCCAAAGGTTTTTGGGGTCCTTGAGCAGCGTCCATCCCACAGGGCCCGGCAGGGGAGAGGGGAGAGCAAGGAGCCCCCGGCCCCTCCGGCTTCCAGGTGAGCACATGGCTTTGGGCTTTGGGCTTTGGGCTTTGGGCTTTGGGGTGTGGGGTGTGGGGTGGTGCCACCCCAACCCCCAGGGTCTCACTGTCACTGCTCTCACACGGCTCCTGCCCCCCCCAGGGACTGCCAGGGCCACCAGGTCCCCCCGGCGAGAGCGGCAAACCCGGAGATCAGGTGAGACACCCCAGTCCCCCCCGGTGGGTTCGGGATCCCCCCAAATCCATCAGTTCTGACCCCAAACCCGTTTGTCCCCTTCCCACAGGGCGTTCCTGGAGAAGCTGGAGCCCCCGGGCTTGTGGGTCCCAGGGTAAGTGTCACTTGTCACGTGGGGGGGGTCACAGAGTGTCCCCAGCGGGGGGCTTTGAGGGGTCCCAGTGTCACCTGTCCTCGCAGCTCGGGGACGTGTTCCTCCCATGGGGACTTTGGGGGTCCCAGGGCCACCAGATCCGTGCTGGTTCTGTCCCCATCCCAGTCCTTCCATGGGACAGTGCCCTGCCCACGCCTGGTGCCACCCTTTTGGGTGTCCCCGTGTCCCTGCTGGGCTGTCCCCGTGTCCCTGCTGGGCTGTCCCTGTGTCCCTCTGAGCTGTCCCTGTGTCCCTCTGAGCTGTCCCCATGTCCCTCTGAGCTGTCCCCATGTCCCTCTGAGCTGTCCCCATGTCCCTCTGATCTGTCCCCTGTCCCTCTGAGCTGTCCCCTGTCCCTCTGAGCTGTCCCTGAGTCCCTGCTGATCTGTCCCCACGTCCCTGCTGAGCTGTCCCCACGTCCCTGCTGAGCTGTCCCTTGTCCCTCTGAGCTGTCCCCTGTCCCTCTGAGCTGTCCCCTGTCCCTCTGAGCTGTCCCCTGTCCGCAGGGCGAGCGCGGTTTCCCCGGCGAGCGCGGCTCTCCTGGCGCCCAGGGCCTGCAGGGTCCCCGCGGCCTCCCCGGCACGCCCGGCACCGACGGACCCAAGGTGGGTGACACGGGGGGACAGCGCCGGCGGCGGTGCCACCGCGGGGGGTGACACCCCAATCCATAACGTCCCCCTGCTGCTTTAGGGTGCCACCGGCCCCGCCGGCCCCAACGGCGCCCAGGGGCCCCCGGGGCTGCAGGGGATGCCCGGGGAGAGAGGAGCCGCTGGCATCGCCGGTCCCAAGGGGGACAGGGTGAGTGACGGTGACGTGGGGGTCACGGGGTGCCGCCCGTGCCACCAGGGCTCAGCTGGGCTCACGCTGGCCCTGTGCCACCCCACAGGGAGACGTTGGAGAGAAGGGACCCGAGGGAGCGCCTGGAAAGGACGGAGCTCGTGTGAGTGGAACGGGGACGGGGCGGGAGGGGGCCACTCAAGGACACTCCTGGTGGCCAACCAAGGATCCCCTTGGCAGCCAGCCAGGGACACTCATGGTGGCCAGCCAGGAGCACTCATGGTGGCCAGCCAGGGACAGTCCTGGTGGCCAGCTGGGGATGCCCTTGGTGGCCAGCCAGGGACAGTCCTGGTGGCCAGCTGGGGATGCCCTTGGTGGCCAGCCAGGGACAGTCCTGGTGGCCAGCTGGGGATGCCCTTGGTGGCCAGCCAGGAGCACTCATGGTGGCCAGCCAGGGATGCCCTTGGTGGCCAGCCAGGGACACTCCTGGTGGCCTCCTCACAGTGGTTGGTGAGGGATGTCCACGGTGGCTACCCAGGGCCTCCCCCGTGGCCTCACTGTCCCCTCTGTCCCCACAGGGTCTGACCGGTCCCATCGGCCCCCCCGGCCCCGCTGGCCCCAACGGCGAGAAGGTGAGACCGGGGTGACCCCGCCAGTGCTCCCACGGGGCAGATCCCGCCCGACCCCCGGGGCGGCCCCGCGCTGCCCCACCCGACCCATCCATTCCCCACATCTTTCCCCTCCTTTCCAGGGCGAGTCCGGCCCCCCCGGCCCATCCGGAGCTGCCGGTGCCCGCGGTGCCCCCGTAAGTGCCACCTGTCCCCCCTCTGGTGCTGGCAGTGCCACATCTGCCCCATTCCCTTGATTTTCACCCCGTTTCCCCCACAGGGAGAGCGCGGAGAGCCCGGAGCCCCCGGCCCTGCCGGATTCGCCGGCCCCCCGGTGAGTTCTGTCCCCAGTCCCTCCCAGTGTCCCCAGTGCCGCTGACCGCTGACCACGGCTCTTTCCCAGGGCGCCGATGGCCAGCCTGGAGCCAAGGGCGAGCAGGGGGAGCCCGGCCAGAAGGGTGACGCCGGAGCCCCCGGGCCTCAGGGTCCCTCTGGGGCTCCTGGACCGCAGGTGGGTGCAGCCGAGACGCCCAAAACTGGGGCTGAGCCCTTGTGGGGGTCCCCCATCCCTGGAATTCCGGGGATCCGCAGGTCCTGACTGTCCTGATCGGTTTTCTGCCTCTTCACAGGGTCCCACAGGTGTCACCGGTCCCAAAGGAGCCCGGGGCGCCCAGGGACCCCCGGTGAGTGGGGGGGAGGGGATGGGGGGGGGGAGGAGTGGGGGAGGGCCCGGGTCTGACCCCCTCTCGTCTTTGTCCCCAGGGAGCCACCGGATTCCCCGGAGCCGCCGGACGTGTTGGACCCCCCGGTCCCAATGTGAGTTGGGGGCAACTGGGGTCACTGGGGGGAGACTGGGGTCACTGGGGGCGGAACTGGGGTCATTGCAGGGGAGCTGAGGTCACTGGGAGCAGCAGGATCACTTGGAAAGATCTGGGATCGCTCAGGACAGTTGCGATCACTGGGGAAAAACCAGGATCGTGTGGGAACAGCTCATTTTGGGACAGCTCTGGGATCAGTCGGGCCAGTCAGATCAGCCAGGATCGGTGACCCCCAGCTTCGGGGGCCGGGCAGCTCCCCACGATGTCCCCAAACCTAAGCCACACCCGGGTGCCACCACCCACCCCTTCCCACGGGACATCCCCAGTGCTCCCCAGTGCCCGAGTAGCCAGGACTGGGATCAGGAACGGCCGGGAACGGGATCAGGCACTGCTCAGGGACGGATCAGGAATATGGAAAAGCCCCCCTGTAACCCCGATCTCTGTCTCCTGCAGGGTAACCCCGGCCCGCCCGGACCCCCCGGCTCCGCGGGCAAGGACGGCCCCAAGGGCTCTCGGGGCGACGCGGGACCCCCGGGCCGAGCGGGGGACCCGGGGCTGCAGGGCCCCGCCGGCCCCCCCGGCGAGAAGGGCGAGCCCGGCGAGGACGGCCCCGCGGTATTTGGGATTTGGGGACACCACCCCCGGACCCCCCGCCCGCCCCCGAGCGGCGCTGAGCCCCTCTGTGTCCCCGCAGGGCCCGGACGGACCCCCCGGCCCCCAGGGGCTGGCAGGACAGCGCGGCATCGTGGGGCTGCCGGGGCAGCGCGGCGAGCGCGGATTCCCGGGGCTGCCCGGACCCTCGGTGAGCAAAGCCCTAAAAAACACCCAAAAAACCCAAAAAAACCCCAAAAAATCCAAAAATCTGGGAAGAAGTGGGAGCTCATCAGAGGCAATTTTGTGGCGTGGAGGGTGGGAGTGGGGGAAGCTGCTCATCCCCATCCCGGTGCTTTTGGGATCGCAGCTCTTTCCATGCCAAAAAAATGTCCCAAAATCTCCCAAGGTTTTCCCCCACTGACACGGCCACGCACCCGACCAGCGGGACGCATTTTCCATACAAATTTTTACCTTTTCCCACCGGGAATTTGTGCCTCCCGAGCTCTGGAGAAAGTTTGTGGCCGAGGAGGGTTTGAATTCTTCCTCTCCCTGATTCCCTGCTGCTCTCCTGCCCTCAATCCACCCAGACTCACTCATGGGGGGGGTTTTCTGGTTTTTTTAGGGAGAGCCTGGAAAACAGGGAGCACCTGGATCTGCCGGTGACCGGGGACCCCCCGGGCCCGTGGGACCCCCCGGGCTGACAGGGCCAGCTGGAGAGCCCGGCAGGGAGGTAGGAAACTTAGGAAAGTCTGGAATATCCAGGATGGATCCTTGGCTGATCCTGCCAGAGACAGCCTTAAGGTTGATTTTGGAAAATCCCGGCACGTTTTCGCTGCAGGATTTTGCCTGGAAAAAGGAGTTTTCCCCCCATCCCAAAGGCAAAAGCTGAATTCCTTCTCTTTCCCAGGGAAATCCCGGCTCTGATGGACCCCCGGGCAGGGATGGGGCAGCAGGAGTGAAGGTGAGCTCATCCCGGATTTCTCAAGCAGTGGAATCCCTGGGAATTCCCGTTATGCCTGTGCTTGCATCCCAGAGCTGGAATTCCTGACCCCATTCCCTGTTCCCAGGGTGATCGTGGCGAGACCGGCCCCGTGGGTGCTCCCGGTGCTCCCGGCGCTCCCGGCGCTCCGGGCCCCGTGGGACCCACTGGAAAACAGGGAGACAGGGGGAGAGACGGTGAGTGGGACACGCCGGGATGTGGGGAGACGGGAATTACCGGGAATCACCCCAAATCCGAGGCATGGAGCTGTCTGGGATCATCTGGGAACAGCACCAGGAGCAGCTCTGAGCGACTTCCTGAGGATTCCTGGGAGCCTGGTTTGGAATCTGCCTGGGAGCTCCAGGAGCTGGAACTGGGAATGAGCTGGGGACGCCAGGAGATAAAACTGGGAATATCTGCAGTGCGCTGGGCAGCTGGGAACACAAATCCCACACCCCACATTCCCACACCTCAAATCCCAAATGCCATTCCTGCTGTTTTTGACTCCCTTCCTTTCTCCCTCCCGCAGGGTGCTCAGGGTCCCATGGGTCCCTCCGGCCCCGCTGGCGCCCGGGGGATGCCGGTGAGTGAGTCCCACCCGGAATTGTGGAATTCCTGGGATCTCAGCTTGGGATGGCAGTTTGGCAGCCTGGTTTGGGGTCACTCCCCTCCTGACGCGCGGTGTCCCCCTTGCAGGGTCCCCAGGGGCCGCGCGGTGACAAAGGCGAGGCGGGCGAGGCTGGAGAGCGCGGCCTGAAGGGGCACCGGGGCTTCACCGGCCTCCAGGGGCTGCCCGGGCCCCCCGTAAGTGCTGGGACTGGGGGACCCCCCATAGGTCCCAAATCCTACACCCCACACCCCAAATCCTACACTCCAAATCCCACATCCCACACCTCAAATCCCACACCCCAAATCCCATATCCCACACCCCACACCTCAAACCCCACATCCCAAATCCCACATCCTATGTCCCAAATCCCACATCCCCCATGGGATCCCAAATCCTCCATCCTCCCATCCTTCCCAGGGTCCTTCTGGAGACCAGGGCGCTGCCGGGCCCGCGGGTCCCTCCGGGCCCAGGGTAAGTCCTGGAATTTTGGGCGAAAAAGGGGGAAAGGAGGCACCCCTGGACAGGTGTCACGCCTGGGGGTGGCAGCCCCATCCCTGCTGTGCCCTGAGCCCTTTTTTGGGGTTTTTCAGGGTCCCCCCGGCCCTGTGGGCCCTTCAGGCAAGGACGGCTCCAATGGGATGCCCGGACCCATCGGCCCCCCCGGACCCCGCGGGAGGAGCGGCGAGCCCGGCCCGGCGGTGAGAGGGGATCTGGGAGGGGAGAGATCCTGCGGGGGAGAGGGGACCCGGGAGGGGAGGGATCCAGGAGGGGAGAGGGGATCCGGGAGGGGAGGGATCCAGGAGGGGAGAGGGGATCCGGGAGGGGAGAGATCCAGCTGGGGAGAGGGGATGCGGGGGTGGAGAGATCCTACGGGGGAGAGAGGATGCAGGAGGGGTGGGATCCAGGAGGGGAGAGGGGATCCAGGAGGGGAAGAGAGAATCCAGGAGGGGAGAGATCCAGCTGGGGAAGGGATCCTGCGAGGGAGGGATCCTGTGGGGCACAGAGGATTCAGCGGGCAGTGGGATCCTGTGGGGCACAGAGGATTCAGCAGGACAGAGGGATCCTGTGGGGCACAGAGGATTCAGCAGGACAGAGGGATCCTGTGGGGCACAGAGGATTCAGCAGGACAGAGGGATCCTGTGGGGCACAGAGGGATTCAGCAGGACAGAGGGATCCTGTGGGGCACAGAGGGATTCAGCAGGACAGAGGGATCCTGTGGGGCACAGAGGATTCAGCAGGACAGAGGGATCCTGTGGGGCACAGAGGATTCAGCTGGAGAGAGGGATCCTGTGGGGCACAGAGGATTCAGCAGGACAGAGGGATCCTGTGGGGCACAGAGGGATTCAGCAGGACAGAGGGATCCTGTGGGGCACAGAGGATTCAGCAGGACAGAGGGATCCTGTGGGGCACAGAGGATTCAGCGGGCAGTGGGATCCTGTGGGGCACAGAGGATTCAGCTGGAGAGAGGGATCCTGTGGGGCACAGAGGATTCAGCAGGACAGAGGGATCCTGTGGGGCACAGAGGATTCAGCAGGACAGAGGGATCCTGTGGGGCACAGAGGATTCAGCGGGCAGTGGGATCCTGTGGGGCACAGAGGATTCAGCAGGACAGAGGGATCCTGTGGGGCACAGAGGATTCAGCAGGACAGAGGGATCCTGTGGAGCACAGAGGATTCAGCAGGCAGTGGGATCCTGTGGGGCACAGAGGATTCAGTGGGCAGTGGGATCCAAGCCCCAGCCGGTCACCCCATGACCTCTCCTCCCTCCCGCAGGGTCCCCCCGGGAACCCCGGCCCGCCCGGCCCCCCCGGGCCCCCCGGCACTGGCATTGACATGTCGGCGTTCGCGGGGCTGGGGCAGCCCGAGAAGGGCCCCGACCCCGGGCGCTACATGCGGGCAGACGAGGCGGCGCCGGGGCTGCGGCCGCACGACGCCGAGGTGGACGCCACCCTCAAGGCCCTCAACAACCAGATCGAGAGCATCCGCAGCCCCGAGGGCTCCCGCAAGAACCCGGCCAGGACCTGCCGAGACATCAAACTCTGCCACCCCGACTGGAAGAGCGGTGAGAGAGAGTTTCCATCCTTGTGTCCATATCTGCCTCCATCCCTGTGTCCTCCTCTTCCTCCTTGTCCCCTGAACCCCCCGCCCGGACACCAAGGACCGTGCTGCCACCTCGCTGACCCCACCACGGGTCACTCACGCTGTGCCCTCCGTCCACAGGCGATTACTGGATCGACCCCAACCAGGGCTGCACCCTGGACGCCATCAAGGTCTTCTGCAACATGGCCACGGGGGAGACGTGCGTGTACCCCAGCCCCGGCAGCATCCCCAGGAAGAACTGGTGGAGCAGCAAGGCCAAGGAGAAGAAGCACGTCTGGTTCGCCGAGACCATCAACGGCGGCTTCCACGTGGGTGTCCGGGATGGGCGTGGAGGAGGGCTGGGCATGGAGTTCCACAGGAAAGCTGGGGCTGATGTCCTTCCTGGGGGTGAAATTGTTGGTGGTTCTATCAGATATTGGGTGATTTGAGGATTAAATGGAGATCCTGGAGCTGATGTCCTTCCTGGGGGTGAAATTGTTGGTGGATCTATCAGATACTGGGTGATTTGGGGATTATATAGAGCTCCTGGAACTGATGTCCATCCTGGGGTGGGAATTGGTGGTTGTTGGATCAGAAATGGTTGACTTAGGGGATTTTACTGAAAGTTTAATGTCCCTCCTCGGCGTGAAATAGGTAATGTTTGGAACAGAACTGGTTGATCCAGAGGACTTTATGGAAATCCTGCAGCGGTGTCCTTCTTTAGGGTAAAATTCATGGGGTTTGGATCAGATATTGGTGGGTTTAGGGATTTCATGGACAACTTGGAGCGGTGTCCTTCCTTGAGGTGAAATTGATGGGTTTTGTACCAGAACCAGTTGATTTAGAGACTTTCATGGAAATCTTTACATCAGGCCATGACAGCTACACCCCTCTGGGAAAGCAGACTCTGGAAATTCCTTGAAATCCCCCCCAAAAAAAGCCGGAAATCCCCCCAAAAAAACCCAAAAAAAAGCCATCTGAAAGCCTCCCTCCTCCCCGCAGTTCAGCTACGGCTCTGAGGAGCTGGCGCCCAACACGGCCAACATCCAGATGACCTTCCTGAGGCTGCTGTCCACCGAGGGCTCCCAGAACGTCACCTACCACTGCCGCAACAGCGTGGCCTACCTGGACGAGGAGTCGGGCAGCCTGAGGAAGGCTCTGCTCATCCAGGGCTCCAACGACGTGGAGATCCGCGCCGAGGGCAACAGCAGGTTCACCTACAGCGTGCTGGAGGACGGCTGCACGGTGCGTGCCGGGCTGGGAGGGAGGAAATCGGGGCAGGATCCCTAAATCCTGGGGTTCACCGGGTTGGGAGGAAGCTGGAGCGAGCTGTGAGGTGTCAGTGTGTCACCAAGAGCCACCAGCCTGTGAGGTGACTGCAGCGTGTCACCAAGAGCCACCAGCCTGTGAGGTGACAGCAGCGTGTCACCGCGGCCAGGATTTGGGTAACGCCTCCAGCTGCCCGTGGTGCTCCAGGGATGGGGACTCCAAACCCCATTTCCCAACGTTTTTCCCCCAGAAACACTCTGAGAAACGTGGCCCTTCTGGGTTTAGCAATGAAATGGGGCTCAAACTGAGGTTGGGAAGGTTCTAGCAGATTTAATAACCCCATTTTCTTGATGCTAATGATAAATTTTGGGCTCAAACTGAGGTTGGGAAGGTTCTGGAGAATTAAATAACCCCATTTTCTCCATGTTAATGATAAATTTGGGCTCAAACTGAGAGCTGGAAGGTTCTGGAGAATTAAATAACCCCATTTTCTCCATGTTAATGATAAATTTGGGCTCAAACTGAGGTTGGGAAGGTTCTGGAGAATTAAATAACCCCATTTTCTCCATGTTAATGATAAATTTGGGCTCAAACTGAGGTTGGGAAGGTTCTGGAGAATTAAATAACCCCATTTTCTCCATGTTAATGATAAATTTGGGCTCAAACTGAGAGTTGGAAGTTCTGAAGGATTAAATAAACTCATTTTTACCCCTTTTTCCCCTAGAAACACACCAATGAGTGGTGCCCCCTCTATGCCTGATGCCAAATTGGGGATCAAACTGGGATTTGAAGGGCTTGGCGGGGATGTAACAGATAAAATAACCCCGTTTTTGCCCGTTTTTCCCTCAGAAACACACCGGGAAGTGGGGCAGGACTGTCATCGAGTACCGCTCGCAGAAGACCTCGCGCCTGCCCATCGTGGACATTGCACCTATGGACATTGGGGGGCCCGAGCAGGAGTTTGGGGTCGACCTCGGCCCCGTCTGCTTCTTGTAAAAAAAAAAAAGGAATTTTTTTTGGCGTGGTTGTTTGTTTTTGGTTGTCGTGGTTTTTGTTTGTTGGTTTGGTTTTTGTTTTTTTTTTTAAAAAAGCCCAGCCCGATTCCTTAAAAAAAGAAAAAAAAAACCACAAAAAACGGGATCCACCCCAAAAAGGAGCTGCACTGAAAGGGCTCACCCCGAATCAGGGAGCAACCACCTCATCCCAACACCAGAATCAAAGGAAAAACCCGTTAATATTTATTTATTCTCTTCCTGGAAGACCTGTTTTTGAGGTCAGGTGGAGGTGGAAATGCCAGTGATCCCTTTTTCCCTGAAAAAAAATGGGATTTCACCAATCCAGGTATCAAAAATCCCCCTCCTCACCCCATATTTTCCCCTTTCCCCCCAGCAGGAGTGTTCATGTATAATATGAGTTAAAAAAAAACACACAAAAAAATCAAAAAATGGTGCTATTCTTGTAAAACAAGTCTGTATTTTTTAACATCTGTTGGTATAAAATGAAAAAAAATCTAAAAAAAAAAACTTTTGGTCAAAAGTAAAAGTTGAGTTGAGTCTCTTTTTTTTGGGTGTGTTTGCAGTAATTCAAATATTTCCTCCCCATTTCAACCACTATAAAGTTCTTCAAGTTGGGGAAAAAATCCCATTGAAATCCTCATTTTGGGTAAAACCTGCACATTTTTTGGCTTGGGATACTTCAAACTAAGGGGGAAGAGTAGGGGCAAAATCCCCCCCAAAAAGCAAAAAAAAATTTAAAAAGGGAAAAATTTGAAAGTGAAAAATTTTGAAGTAGAAACACTTGGAAAAGCAGGAAGTTTAATTGTGGAATTCTTTTCCCATAATGAGGATTGGGACAATCCTGTCACCTGGGCGAGGGGAGGCTGTCCCCTCCTCCCCATGAATTTTATCCTGTTTTTTACCCACAAAAAAAACCTCTTTTTGGGGCTGTTTTGCAGCACTGGAAGTAGGAGACTCCCCTCTTGCTGTGCCACAAAAAATCCCACATGGAAATTCCTCTCCTCACCAGGCTGTTCATTACAGGCAAAAAGCTCAGAAATGGGATTTTTTTTAATGATCTTGACAAAAATCAGCCCAGTGACCCCGAAGAGCCCCAAACCTGCTCAGATCTCTCCTGCAAGAGGCCCCAGGCAGCTCCTGGGTGAGGAATTCCTGAGTTTCACCCCAATTCTTTGGGTCAAAACTCCTCTTTTTTGCCTCTGTGGATGGCAGAGGCATCTCTCCTTTGCTTGGAGAAATTATAACTGGAAAAGATTTTTAAAAACAGCATTTAAAAAAGCAATTTTGGGGCAGAATTTGAGTTTCAAACCCTCCCAGCTTCAAGTACAGCAGCTGCCAGTTGTGGCCAAGCAGCAAAACATTGGCAGGGGAAATTCATTAAGGAGGATTGGGGGATTAAAGAGGATTTTCCACCCAAAAGTGCCCTTTGAGACGCTCTCCTAATGATGGGGGCTCTGCACCAAGGGTTTGGGGTCAAATCTTTCCCCTCCTGGTGCAGCCAAGCAGCAAATTTGGGGGTCCCTCCTGGGGGGCAGCCCCCACAAAAAAACCCTCCATGATCCTTGGAAAAGTAGGGTGGGGCTGGGGGTAAAGAGGGGGAAAGGGAATGTGGGGAGACCCCCAGAAAATCAGGATTAAACCCAGCCAGGAGGGGAAGAAAATTGAGAAAAATCAAAGTTTGAGATTTCTCCCTTAAAAAAAAAAAAAAACAAAAACAACAACAACAACAAAAAAACCCAAAAAAACTTGGTGGGAATTGGTCACCAGGGAAGGAGGTTGGGATTGGAATTCTGGGCACTGGGCCCAGGTGGGAATGGGCACCTGGTTTTTTCCCCCTCATTTTCCCCTAAAAAATCCTGGGAAGGGCTGGGGAAAATGGGATTTTTCAGCCTGGAGGAGGAAAGGCTCCAGGGTGACCTTTCAGGAGAGCTGGGGACAGATTTGGGATAAAGGACAGAGGGAAGGACTTGGGGAGTGGCTTCCCACTGGGATCTGGAGGTTTGGGTGGGATTTTGGGAAGGAATTCCTCCCTGTGAGGGCAGGGAGGCCTTGGGATGGAATTCCCAGAAGATTCCCCATCCCTGGGGATGAGTTTTAGCACCCTTCCCAACCCATTCTGGATTCTGTGGAAATCCATCAGCAAAACAGGGATTTTTTTTTGCAAAAAACACCACAAGAACAATGGATTTAGGACAAAACCAGAGCTTTTCTTAAAAAAAAAAAAAAAAGGACAGCACACAGAAAGATCCAAATCAGGTTTAATGAAGAATTCAGCCCTACAAATGCTGCAGGGGCAGGAATCTCCTGCTGGAAAAGGGAGCAAAGTGTGGATTTTGTGCCACTGTCACCCAAAAATCCAGTAATTTTTCCACTGAGGAAGAATCCCCTCACATGTAGCTGTGTCTGGCTCCCGAATCCCACGGGAAAGGAGGGCTGAAATTCCAGAAAAAAACTCCCAAAAAGGGGCAAAATGCCAAAGGGCTGCGGGGGCCGAGCTGGCAGCTGGATTTTGCTGGCAGGAATGTCCAGCTCCCGGCAGGGAGGCCTTGGAATCCCAGCCTCCCACAGAACCCCCTCCAATCCCTGCTGCTTTGGGAAGTGGAGCACAAAAAGCAGCAAATTCCCGGATTTCAAACCCCAGGGAAGAGCCTCTGGATGCCAACGGGGTCGGAGCCGCAGGGAAAAATGAGGGAGAAGTTTATTCCAAAGGTTTGGGTTCCTTTGCCTCCTTCCAGGTGAAACAGAGGCTCATTCCAGGTGGGAACTGTCCCTTTTTTGGGGTCCTGAGGTGCTGCATATTGAGCAGGAAAACAAACTCATTTCCACCGAGAAAAAATAAACTCATTTACTCTCAAAAATCAAATCCATTTGCCCCAAAACACCCTGACTGCACCAAGCTTCCAGCACAGGTGCAAACCACTGGAAATCTCTGGCATTTCAGCCCTCAACTGAGCAGGGAAAGTTCCAGATTCCGTGGCAGAAAGCAAACCCCGGCGGGTTTGTCCCCGCAGAGCCACTCACGGTCCCCCTGCCGTCGCTCGGAGGTGGCTGCGGCTGCCTCGCTGCCCTCAGGGTGCTCCCCGCGCCGGGGCCGAGGAGTTGGAGCTGCAGTCCAGGTAGTGGAAGGTCTCCAGGGCGCTCTGGGCGCTGTGGCCGATGTAGGAGAGCTTCACCGAGGTCCTGGCAGGGCAAAGGGACACCCCGGCAGGTTGGTGCTCATCACACCACTCTTCTTTTCCTCAAAAAACAAAAAAACCTCCCAGATTCCTGTGGTTTTGGTGAAAAGGTGGGGACTGCAGCCTCTGCAGGGAGCTGGGCTACACTCCGTATTTACCCCCTTGGGCTGGGTTAAAACCTGAGCCTGAGGTGGATTTGGGGGGAATCTGGGGAAAAATCCAAGCAGGATTTTCTTCCTGGAGCTGAAATCCCTGGCTGGAATTCCCTTGGGATTCAGGAACCACAGAACAGAATCTTTAAGGTGGGGAAAAGAGCTCCAAGAACCCAAAGCAGGAGCGGCACCCACCTCATGAGGATCACGATGTTGTGGACCTTCACCTTGGGCAAAGTGCAGAAAAAACTGGAAAAGATCAAGGAAAATGGTCAGCAAGTGAGAAACTTGAGGAATTTGGGGTTTTTTGGCAGCTCCTGCTGGTATTTTCACTTTGGTGCTAACAAAACCATCTCGCAGCACCTTGAGAAAATTCCTGGCAAAGGAATTGAGCAGGAAAAGTGAGTGTTTTCCAGATTGATTTCCCAAATTTTAATCAAAGCAGCTCCACCCCTCTCCCTCCCAGGTTATCTCCAAGGAGCAGTAAATCCTTACTACACATAGGACAGGGATCCACCCAGCTCTGCCTTCACGGTGAAATTCACCTGCAACAGAGCGGAAAAAATCAGATTTCAGTGCAGCTCCATCACCCTTCAACCCCATTTCTGAGGGAGTGGGCAGAGCAAAAGCAGCTGTGTCCCCCGGGCACTGCAACCACGAGGTGAACTCGCAGGACTCCCAGTCTGTACCAGTTTGTCCCTCAGGGGCTGGATGCTGGAGACGTTGGTGAGCTGCTGGCTGCCCACCACGGTGTTCATGTACTGCACCTGGCTGCTCAGGCTGCTCACTGACACCGAGTAGAAGTTGGAATTCCTGATCCTCAGCGTGGCCTGGAGGGGACAAAAACAACCCTGACCTTGCTGGCTGGTTCCCCTGGGGATTTGTTTTCCCAAATCCATGGAAACTTTACCGTGATGGCCAGGAGGACGGCGGAGTTTTTCCTGTCAAACCACACCTGGACCACTTTGATGCCGTCGTCGTTCACCAGCACAGAGTGGGGGGAACAGGAAGAAAATCCCCAGGCCAGACAGCAGCAGGCAGAGCAGCACTGAGAGCAGCACATAGAGTTTCCTGGGGAAACAAAAAAAAATTAAATTCTTCACCTCTTCTGCAAGATTCAGATCGTAAAAAACCCCACGCCCTGTTTGGTTTCCCTGGAAGAGACACCCAAGAGCCGCTGTCACATTTTTAATGTCAAAATGGCTCAAAATCCTCCCTTTGCACATTTGGGGCTGGGTAATGAGCAACCAAAGCAGCATTTTGGGGTCTTTTTGCAATTGCTCCCAAACTTCAGTGAGGGGATGGAAGGTGGGGGTGGGACTGTGGTGCCCATGGTAGAAATATTTAAAATCACACTTTAAATCTTTTTTTTTTTGGGGTGAAAACAACCCCTAAAGCAATAAAAGAACTCCTTCCTTACGTTCTCTGAGGACGAAGCCGTTGGTCGCTGTAGGGGATCAGAGCCACCAACTCGTTCACCTGCTCTGGGAAGCAAAATGGGAATGACACATGAAAAAGTGACCTTTTCTTGCTGTTTAGAGCTGGCTTTTGGGGTGTTTACGCGCCAGGGGAACAGCCACCTGTGGGGATGCAGCCGGTGCCTTGGCAGGTGGGACAGGTGACGCTGTCCTGGCCCGTGAACTCCATGTAGGGAATCTTGGCCACGTCCTGCACGGGCTCCCGGCTGGCCGGTACATCCTCATCCTCCTCATCCTCGGCGCTCCTGCGGCTCGGGGCGGTGCTGACGGCAGACAGGGAGCGCACGGAGCCCATGGTGGCGGCTGATGGGGACGGCTGTGTCACCGGGGAGAGGCGGCAGCAGCAGCTCTGGGCTCTTAAAGGGGGTTTAAGCCCTTTCTAAGCTGCAGTGCCCTGCTCAGGGGTCCCAAAGCCACCACAGTGTCCCTGTCTACAAAGGGCATCCTTGGAGAAAGGGACGCCTCGATGGGCTCCATGGCCAGCCGCCCAAAACCCAGCCTCCCCTCAGGCAGCCCCCTCCCCAAGACACAGCCCCGCGTCCCCTCAGGAACAGCCCAGAGCCCCCGAGACCCCACGAGAGGAACAGGCCCTGCTACGGACCCCACCTCAGAGACTCAAGGGCCCCCTCCCTCAAGGACCGCCCTTTGAAGACCCCCTCTCTGAGACCCCCTCCCTCAGGAACTTCTGAGAGACGGAGCCCCCCCCCCTCAGAGACCCCCTCATGCTCAAGGTCCCCCTCCCTCAAGAGCCGCCCTTTGAAGACCCCCCCTCTCTCAGAGACCCCCTCCCTCAGGAACTTGCCCTTCACAGCCCCCCACCCTGAGAGAGGAGCCCCCCCCTCACAGACCCCCCTGTCCGGACGCGCCCCCTCACAGACCCCTTCTCTCAGCGCTCTCCGCCAGGGGGCGCCCCTCTCCCGCCGCCGCCGCAGCCCCACCCCCGTTCCCGCGCGCAGCCGCCGTCGCTATGGCAACTGCGCCGCCCGGGGGCGGGCGGGGGCGCACCGTGACCCCGCCCATTCCTCATCATGCGGGATGGGCGGGGTTGCTCAAACCACGCCCATCCGCTGTGGGTGTACGTCACAATGGAGGGCGGGGTTTACCGAGCCACGCCCCGTCGTTTCACCCAAAGCGCACGCGCCAATTTATCGAGGGGGGGGTAGTGGCCACACCCTTAATTTGCATGCGAGAGGTGTGGTCAGAATCGCGCACGCGCAAAAGCAATGCGTGGGTCCGGTTGGGCGTGGCAGGGCGTGGCAGGGCGGGGCCGTGACGTAAATCGCGCGCATGCGCGCAGCAGAAGCGTCCTGCCCGTAGCGCGCATGCGCGGGGATGGAGGCGGGGGGAGGCTGGAACCAGTACGGAGCTGACGAGCCCCAATTTGGGGATCCCTGTCCCAGTACGAGCCCCGTCACACCAGTACAGACTGGAGCCACACCAGTGGGACAGCCCTGCTCCCAGCACGGAGCGGCCCCACCCCGGTACCGAGCGGTCCCGAGCGGTGCGGGCCCGCCTGTCCCGGTACCGAGCGATCCGAGTCCCCCTGTCCCGGTACCGAGCGATGCGGGCCCCCCTGTCCCGGTACCGAGCGGTCCCGAGCGGTGCGGGCTCGCCTGTCCCGGTACGGAGCGGTCCGAGTCCCCCGGTCCGGGCCCCCTGTCCCGGTACGGAGCGGTCCGAGTCCCCCTGTCCCGGTACGGAGCGGTCCGAGTCCCCCTGTCCCGGTACGGAGCGGTCCGAGTCCCCCGGTCCGGGCCCCCTGTCCCGGTACGGAGCGGTCCGAGTCCCCCTGTCCCGGTACGGAACGGTCCGAGTCCCCCTGTCCCGGTACCGAGCGGTGCGGGCCCGCCTGTCCCGGTACGGAGCGGTCTGAGTCCCCCGGTCCGGGCCCCCTGTCCCGGTCCAGCCCAGCAACACCTCCAGCCCCCCTCAGCTTCTGGGGGTGATGCCCCCAGGCCGTTCCCTCCCTGCTCCCGGGTCCGTTTTCCTTCAATAAATTCCCTCCCGTGGGACTTTTTCCCACCACGCCCGAGAGAAAACCGATGGAAAACGAAATCCCTCCCTCTGCCAACCACCCAAAACCATCGACATAAAATTCACGGCGAATTTAAAATATTTTGCGAGCTCCAGAGGCAGCGCCTGCCCGGCCGCGGCAGCCGTATCCCATGGAAATTTTCTGGATCATTTCTCCTCTCCTTCCCAGGAGCGAAAATTCAGGCGGGGAGAGAATTCCCGGCTCTCCTTCCTTCCTGCGCGTCCCGGGGGCTGTGGCATGAAGGGCTGGAAAAGGAGAAGGGAGAGGGATCGGGAAAGGAGAAATCCCTGCCAGCCCCTTGGGATGAGCTCGACCCCGCAGAGAATTCCCGGAGCAGGGAAAGAACCCAAAATTCCCCCCGCAGGCGGGATTGTGGAAGCGCTTCCCGGGAAATCTCCGCTCTCCCGGGACGGGCCGAGTCCGGACCCATCCTCCGGGATGAGGGAGCGCTGCTCCAAGGACAGGGAAATACCGGACTGGGGCTTTCCCCGCTTGTCCGTGCGTCCCGCAGGGATTTCTGAGCCCTGCAACGGGATCGTGGAGTCGCAGGATTTTTTGGGAGGGACCTTGGAGCCCACCCAGCCCCGTTTGTCCCTCCCAGGTGGCTCCAAGCCCCGTGCAGGGACAATTCCGGGGTGGCAATGAGGATCCTTAAGGTCCCTTCCAAGCCCAAAGCATTCCATGAAGATCTGGGATCACAGCTCCTGCCGCTCCGCATCCCCGGGCCATCCTCCTCCTCCTCCTCCTCCTCCTCTCCCAGCCCCGCCGACCCCTTTTCCCAGGCTGGAGCGGCACAAAAACCGCTCACGGCTCTTGCAGTTTGCAGGCAGGAATGAAACTCCGGGCAGGAACGAAATCCTGCCGAGTCCTGCCCGTGCGGGCCGTCCCGGGGGTGCGGAGCAGAGCCGGGATTTGGCCCCACACCCCTCGTGCCGGGGGATTGAGGGCAGGAGAGCAGCAGGGAATCAGGAGAGACGAGGAGAATTCAAACCCTCCTCGGCCACAAACTTTCTCCAGAGCTCGGGAGGCACAAATTCCCGGGGGGAAAAAGGTAAAAATTTGTATGGAAAATGCGTCCCACTGGTCGGGTGCGTGGCCGTGTCAGTGGGGGAAAACCTTGGGAGATTTTGGGACATTTTTTTGGCATGGAAAAAGAGCTGCGATCCCAAAAGCACCGGGATGGGGATGAGCAGCTTCCCCCACTCCCACCCTCCCGAAATCCTCCCGCGACACGAAATTGCCTCTGATGAGCTCCCATTTCTTCCCAGACGTTGTTTTCCCCTCCTCAGCCTCATTAAATCAATTTAAAGGCGATTTCGAAGCGTTTTCCCCACGCAAACCGCGGCGGCTGAACCCGGTGCCCGCGGCTGCGGGGGCTCAGCTGCGCCGGGGGCTCTTTTGCTCCCGGATTTTGGGTTTAGGGGACCCCCGATAAACCTGGGAGCAGCAGCGGGGCTTCTCCGGGAGCTCCTCTCGCTGCTTTATTCGGTGCTGCGGGTGGCTGCATCCCGGCTGGGGATTGGAGGGTGGAAAGGGGAAAATTGCGGAATATCCCGATTTTTTAGACTGGGGGTGCAGCGTGCGCAGGGAACGAACACCTTTGGGTTGGGTTGGGTTGAGCTGGCTCTGCCCAAAATCCCACATTCCAAGTCACCGATAAGAGGGTTTTGGATGGTCAAGGTCGGTTCTTGCTCTGTGCCAAATGCTCTCAGATCCCTCAGGAGCAGCCAAACCCAGGCGGGTCCCCAGGCTCGGGTCACCCTCGGGGTCTGTGGGGACAGCGGGAGCAGCTGGGGGTGGCACTCTGCTACCGGGGCCGTTTGTTCTGTCCCGGTACAGCACCGGGCACTCACCGGGAGCGGGATCGGCTGCCCGAGACCACCGGGAGGGGTGGCAGTCCCCAGGGGTCCCGTGCCCAGCTGGGCGCTCCCGGAGGGGGAGAGGGGTCGGGTGGGCAGCGGGGACCGGGGGCAGCAGGGACAGGGTGGGCAGCGGGGACAGGGTGGGCAGCGGGGACAGGGTGGGCAGGGGGGTCCGGGGGGCAGCAGGGACAGGGTGGCAGCGGGGTCCGGGGACAGCAAGGACAGGGTGAGCAGCGGGGACAGGGTGGGCAGCGGGGTTGGGAGACAGCGGGGTCGGAAGGCAGCAGGGACAGGGTGGGCAGCGGGGACAGGGTGGGCAGCAGGGACAGGGTGAGCAGCGGGGTCCGGGGACAGCAAGGACAGGGTGGGCAGCGGGGACAGGGTGGGCAGCGGGGTCCGGGGGGCAGCAGGGACAGGGTGAGCAGCGGGGTCCGGGGACAGCAAGGACAGGGTGGGCAGCGGGGACAGGGTGGGCAGCGGGGTCCGGGGGGCAGCAAGGACAGGGTGAGCAGCGGGGTCCGGGACCCTCCGGGGAAGCCCCCGCGCTACCGGGGACCACGTGCAACTCCGCCACACCCCCTTCGCCGTGACCGCGCCCATGTCTGGCCTTATATGGCGTGAGTGGGCGGGGACAAGGCGGTGCCGCGCGGGCAGGGGCGGGGCGGGGAGAGGAGGGGGCGGGGCCAGGGGCGCCGGTTCCCGTCAAAAGGCGGCAGCGGGCGGGGCTGGCACCCAGGTACCGGGAAGGGGACACCGGGACCGGGGACACCGGGGCCCAGGTACCGGGCAGGGGGACACCGGGACCGGGGACACCGGGACCGGGGACACCGGGACCGGGGACACCGGGGCCCAGGTACCGGGCAGGGGGACACCGGGACCGGAGACACCGGGGTTCAGGTACCGGGAAGGGGACACCGGGACCGGGGACACCGGGGTTCAGGTACCGGGAAGGGGACACCGGGACCGGGCATGGGGCAGCGGGGCCCGGCCAAGCGCAGCCCTTCCCGCCGCCCCTGCCGTGACTCCGGCGCTCTCCGCGACTCGGAGGTGGCCGCTGCGGGCGAACCGGGGGCGGCTTCTGGGGGTGCGGGGGCGGTGGGGGCCCCGGCGGCGGTGGGGTGCTCCCCGGCTCCCGGGGGTCCCGGCGGTGCCCGGGGTGCTCCCCGGCTCCCGGGGGTCCCGGCGGTGCCCGGGGTGCTCCCCGGCTCCCGGGGGTCCCGGCGGTGCCCGGGGTGCTCCCCTGCTCCCGGGCTGTCCCCGCCGGCAGCCGCCCCCCGGCCCGGCCGTTGAGTCTCCGGTGCTTCCTGGTTTGCCCTCGCGGTGTCCCCGTCCCGTTCTGGGGGTGGCTCCTGGTTTTAGGGGGCTCAGGGACTGTCCAGCCCCAGCAATGCGGGAGTTTTGGGGTGTTCCGGGGCGTCCCCACATCCCGGAAAGGCTCCGCTGCGCCCTCCCCCCCTCTGGGGCTCCCCCTTTTTGGGGGGGCTTCGAAATCGGGAAATTCCTGGGCGCCGTGGGGGTGTTCGTGTGAATTTGGGGTTTCCTGTAAGG
Source organism: Passer domesticus (assembly GCF_036417665.1). Lineage (NCBI taxonomy): Eukaryota > Metazoa > Chordata > Aves > Passeriformes > Passeridae > Passer > Passer domesticus. The sequence continues at coordinate 3,376,188 of NC_087504.1, forward strand.
TGATTTTAGCGTTTCCTGTAAGGTCGGCTTTGGGGTTTCTGGCTGCTCTCATGATTAAGCGCCCATTTAAGCCCACGTTCAAGGTCCCAGCTCGGGGTTTTGGGGGGCTGAGCCCCCCGGCACGGCATTAATCACCTTACTTCTTAATTCCCCAGTGCCTTCCCATATTGTGGAGGATCCCGAGCCGTGCCAGCCGCAGGAAAATCAAGGTACGGGGGGATTTTATGCACCAGGAATTGAGGAAAATCAAGGTACGGGGGGATTTTTATGCACCAAGAATTGAGAAAAATCAAGGTACGGGGGGATTTTTATGCACCAGGAATTGAGGAAAATCAAGGTACGGGGGGATTTTTATGCACCAAGAATTGAGGAAAATCAAGGTACGGGGGGATTTTATGCACCAGGAATTGAGGAAAATCAAGGTACGGGGGGATTTTATGCACCAAGAATTGAGGAAAATCAAGATACGGGGGGATTTTTATGCACCAAGAATTGAGGGATCCTCCTCTGAGCATCCCAGAAGAGTTTTTGGGGCGGTTTGGGGTCGGCTGAGCCGCTCCTTCCTCTCCTTTTCGAGGCTGCAGCTCTGAGAAAAGTTGGGTGTTTTTTCTCGGAAAGAGATTTTCGGGAGAAGCGACGTTTTTGCGGCGTCTCCTCCTCCCCCGGAGCCGCCCGTGACTCATCTTCCTCCGCCTGGGGAAGGAGCCGCGGCCGCGGCGGGACACGAAAATCCCGGGAAATTGCGGTTAAACCCAGGCAAGAGAGGGAAAAAAACCTGGGAAAGCGAGGGGAGCAAAAATCCAGGGAGGTGATGGGGAAAGCAAGGTGTGAGCGGGGCAAAAATCCTGGGAAATTGGGGTTTAAACCCAGGGAAAAGGGAGGGAAGATCCAGAGGAATTATGCGGAAATCAAGGGGAGGAAGAATGCCAGGACGTTAAGATCAAATCCAGGGAAATCGGGCAGTAAGGGGAGAAAAATCCAGGGAAATTAAAATTAAATCCAAGGGTGAATGGAGAGAAATCCAGGGAAATATGGGGAAACCAAGGGGAGCAAAAATGGTGTAAATAAAGTTAAATAAAGTTTAAAAAGCTCCCGTGTTGGGCTGGACCTGGTAGAAATAAAGAGGAAAAAATGCCAGGGTGAGATTGGGTTCCCTCTGGAGTCCTGGAGCAAGGAAAATCTGGGATATGATGATGCAGATGATGATGAGGATGATAGGAGATGTCTGCCCCAGATCTCCAGGGTGTGACCAGATCACGACTGAGATGTCCTGGCAATATCCAAAATCACAAAAATCAGATTTTCCCAGGTAAAAACACGCCTGGGGTCGTGGCTGGGGTTTGTTTCCCTGAATCCTGCTGTGTTTAGGGAGGAATAAATGGAAAATCCAGTTGGTTTTTTTCCCCATTTAATGGCTAATCCTGCTCCAGAGAATAATTTTTAACTTCTTGTGGCTGAGCCAAAGCAGTGCCAGCCTGGCCCCAGCTCCCTGAGGGGAAATTCTGGAATTGTCAGGGATTTGGAGAGGGAAAATCCCGGTAGGAGGTGGGCTGGGGTGGAAATAGGAGCCTAAAAAGGAGAGCAATAGGAATGGAAATGGTTCTGGGAATTAAAAATAAAATAAATAAATTCAGGGAGATGATGGGGAAAGCGAGGGGTGAGAGGAGCAAAAATCCTGAGAAAACATGGGGAAAGCAAGGGGAGCAAAAATCCAGGGAAATTAGGATTAAACTGAGGTGTGTATGGCACAAAAACGTGCCAGGGGTGGCAGTGCCAGGGTGTCCCCAGCGCTGCCACTTCATCTGCAGCCTCTGCTGACTCAGCTCCTCCTCGGGCCCTTTTCTCTTATCTCGGCCCTTATCAGCTCAACCCTCGCCCTTTTTCCTTGCTAATAAACGGAAAAGGGTGGAAAACAACACCTGGGGTTTTTATCCTGGCATCCAGAGGCGTTTCCTCCTTCCCTGGAATCCCAGGATCTCCTTGCCTGGAGCTGCTCCTGCTTCCCAGGGGCAGGCTGGGTGGAAAAGGGGATTTTTGGCACACGAAGCCTTCCTCGTTTTTCTCTGGAAAAGTCTGAGCCGTTTCCGGAGGGTTTTCCCACCTTCTGCATGCCCCAGGCGTGGCTGCTGCTCCAGTTTCCCAATTCCAGCTGCAACATCTCCGGCTGCTGCATCATTCCCCCTCCTCCTCCTCCTCCTCCCTCCTTGGGCAAGTCGAGGTTTTGGGGAGTGAGAATTCCCTTTTCCTGGGCACATCCCAGGGAAGGGAATGCACAGGGGTGTGGGGCCTCTAAAGGCTCCTTTTCCAGCTCCAAGGGGGGACCTTCTGTGAAAATTCCCTTTTTTTCCAGGCACATCCCAGGGAAGGGACAGGGATTTGGGCTCCCCTGTTCCCTAAAATCCATTCCTGCTCCCAAATATCCCTCCCGTCTCCACAAATCCCCTGCTCCAGAGCCTGACAAGGCCCAGCTTTATTTTTAGAGCGGGATGTGTCCCCTGGCCTTGGGCTCACCTGGGAGGGGACAGCAAATCCCAGATTCCCTGGGAATTGGCACAGCTGGGAATCGCCTGTGTGGCTCCACACCTTCCCAGGGCTGTTTCCAGCACAAAAAGAGGATTTTATTCCACAGTCTGGGGATGGTGCTGCCCTCCCGCCTCTGCTTTGGGAATTTTTCCATAGGGGGAGCCCTCCCCAGTGCAGTTTTTCAGGAATTCTGGGGTCTTCTCCCATTTCCTCCTGGCATCATGGTGCAATTCCAGTGCCTGAAGGAATCCTGGGCTCTGCCATCCCTTCCTGAGGGGCTGGGACACTGCAAGAATTCCATGGGAAAAACCTGGATTTGTGTCCTGCTGCTGCCCAGGGTGGCCCCTGCCTGCCCTGACCCCCTGCCTGGGACAGGGCACAAACGTTGGGATTTTGGGGCTGTTTCATTCCTGGAAAGGCCCCAGTCTCACATGGGATCCCAAGGCCACAGATTCCAGATTCCTCCTTGGAATCCTGGAAAATCCCAAATTGAGATCATCTCCTCCATCTCCTGGCCCTGCACTGGACACAAAACTCCCAAATATCCATGAGCATTTTGCAAAAATTCCTTGGGCTGGGCAGCCTCCGGGCCCTGCCCTTCCCTGGGAAGCTTTTCCACCCTCTGGATGAGGAATTTTCCCTAAAATCCACCCTAAACCTTCCCAGGGGTCCTGTCCCAGCAACTTCAGATAATCCTTGCTCCAATCCAGGGAATTAAGGTTGGAATTCCCCAAATTCCAGGTCCTCTCCCCAGTCCTTTTTTTTGGGGCAGATTTCAAGAGTGTTGTGCTAGGATTTTTCTGGAATTTTGCTGGAATTCTCCTCCCTCTGGAGCACAAAAAAAAAAAAAAAGCCCCAGGAGAAGCTGGAGGTGGTAAAGAACAAAAAATCCGTGTTGAAAATTCTTGGGAATTGCGTTTTCCCGGGGTGGTTTTCTCTCTCCCGAGGGTGACGGAGCAAGAACCTGTTTGGGAATATTTCGAAATCCAGGGAGAAGCTCCGGAGGAGTTCTGGAATTTCCTACAAGCAGGGGCAGCTTCTGCCTGCCGGCCTCCCCTGGATTTTGTTTGGGATAGGAGAGGAAGGATTCCTTGGACAGCCTGGAATTAGGGATTAGGAAATAAAGGAGCAAAGGGAAGGATTTGGGGCAGGAGGAGGAAAGGTTTGGGGGACACCAGGGAAGATTCTGGGGGAAAAATTCCCATTCCTGGATTTTTTTTTGAGTTTTTCCTTGGAAAAGGGGGGAAAGCTTCTCCATGGAATGACCACACTGGTGCTGGAGGGATCTTTTTGGGGGGGAAAATCCTAGGAAAAGCTCAGCTCAGTTGGATTTTCCCGTTTAGAAGGAGCAGTGGGATGTGTTTGGAGTCCAGGGAATGGCAATCCAAGGGTTTAACCTGGAATAGTCCCAATTTTTAATGGGCTGGAGAGAAAACCAGGATCTGTGGATCCCCAATTCCTCATCCCAGAGTTCCCTCTCGTGCCAGGAGCTCCGGAGTTGCCGGGCTCGTTTTTCCCAGCTGGAATTCCCAGGGTGTTGGATCTGTCCCTGCTCTTTGCTCTGATTCCGTTGGGAAACTTTCACCCCTTCCCTCTCCCGGTTTTCCATGGATTTTTATTCGTCTGGAATGCCCCAGTGCAGCAGCTCCCGTGGGGTTTTGGGAATTCTTTGTTTGGGGATTCCGTGGGATCTTCACCAAACGTGGGAAGGGATCCCCAGGGATCCCCCAGCCCAGCCCCAACCCCGAGGCCCGGCTGGGAAAATCCAAATGAAAACAAAATTCCAAAGGAATTAAAGGAATGAAGGTGAAAATCCAGGCTTGGGAATGGTGGCAGAGGAGAGCTGGGAATGCTGTCCCAGGGAAAGCCCCAAAACCCCCTTCAGGGATCCCTGGAAAACAGCCCCAAAGCAGAGGCAATTACTTCATTGGGAGTTTAATGGGATGTAATGGATTTAAAGGTGCAGCCGGAATCTGGGAATGGGCGGGTTTGGAATGGGAAAAAAGCACTTCTTTTTCTCCTTTTTTAGAGGAAAAAATTTCAGAGACACTGGGAATTTTTAAGGAGCCTTGGGGTTGTGTTACCTCATTAGCGAGGCATTAATTGAGCCTCTCCCAATCCCAGAGCTTTCCCAGCATTCCAGAACCCCAAAAATCACCTTTTTTTTTTTTTTTTTTTTTTTTTTTTTTTTTTTTTGGTGGTTTTAGTGGCCAGAACCAATGAGAATAAAAATCCTTTGCCCAAATCAGGGGGAATCCAAGGAAAAATCCTGAATTTTAGGGGTAACTTTAGCACCAAACCCCCGATTTTGCCCCAGATCAGGTGGAATTGAAAGAAAAGCCTTGACAAATCCCGATTTTCCCCCCTCCCAGCCATGGATCCGGGCGCTTCCAGCACCTCCGTGGCCGATCCTGCCGGGGACTGCGAGCGGAACGTGCCCAGGGTCTGCGGGGTCTGCGGGGACAGAGCCACCGGCTTCCACTTCAACGCCATGACCTGCGAGGGCTGCAAGGGCTTCTTCAGGTGGGCCCGGGCCTCTGGGAGTGCCCCATCCCAAAAAAAACCCCGGGAATCCCAAGGGGAATCCGCTGGGAATGCCCCATCCCAAAAAAAAAAAACAGGAGTCCCAATGGGGTCCCGAAACAAGCCCAGAATTCCGGGTGGTGCTGCATCCACAAGGTTTAAGGGGGGGGAAATTGCTGATTTCTTTTGTGGGATGGGTTTTTCCCTCTTTTTCCAGGGTTTTTCATGGATCTGGGAGCCTTGCAGTGCTCCAGGAAAAGGGGGGAGTGTGGGAAAACTCCCCTGAGGTCACAAATTGGGATTTTTTCCCCAGCCAAAAAGCCCTAAAACCTCAAAAAAACCTCTGGGATTGGGGGATGAGGAAAGGCAGGGGAAGCCCTGGAGCAGCTCTTCCCAAAATCCAGTATTTCCAGGGAATTCTGCTGTCCCCCCTGGGAATTCTGGGTCACCCTGGGAATTCTACCCCCATCCCCCTGGAGCCCTTCCCTCCTCCCAGCACGAATCCCTCATTCCAGGCTGGGAATGAGGCTTGGAATCCTCTATTTTTAGCCCCTGGGATCCCAAATCCGCCTGGGAATGGGTGGCTCGGGAAGGTTTCCACGGAATTCCAGCCCAGCCCGGCTCCGGTGTCACCCTGGGAGCCTCCGGAGCCACCCAAGCTGCAATTTTCATTCCAAACCTGGAATTTTGGCCTGTCCCGAGCCCCGGGAATGTTTTTCCCTGCTCCAAGGCCTCGTTGTTTGTGCATTCCCGGCCTTTCCTTGAGTTTTTGAGAGAAAAAGAAGCTTTTTGTGCAGCAAAATTGGGGATTTGGGGGTGTTCAGGGCTGAATTCCAAGTGCTGGGTTTGTGTTTCCCCATTGGGAGCAGCAAAATTCCAAAGGTTTTGGAGGAATGGGGGTAAAACAGGGCCCTGCCATCCATTTTTCTGGGATGAATTCCCAAAAATCCCAAATTCCTGTCAGGAAAAGGCAGAGTGCAGCCTCTTTATTTACATCTCCCTTTCTAAAAGCAGCTTTTAATTCCTGGGGCTGCAGCCAGACGAAATCTGGAAGATTTTTACCCAGATTTTATTCTTTTACCCATTTTTTTAAATTTTATTTTATATTTTACTAAATATTTTATTTTATTACACATATTTGTAATTTTAATCCATATTTGACATATTTTACCCCTATTTAATATTTTTTTACCCAATTTTGATTTTTTTTACCCATTTTTTTATCTGATAATTGCCCTTGGGCTCTTCCAGGGATGGGGCAGCCACAGCTTTTCTGGGAATTCCATTCCAGGGCCTCTCAGGGAGGAATTTCTTCCCAATATCCCATCTACCACCTTTTTCCTGGGAAATTCTGCCTCTGACCCTTTGTCCTGGGAAGATTCTGATCGTTTTTCCCTGGAAGTTTCTGGCCTTTATCCTTGGGATATTTTGGCTCCGACTCTTTATCCCAGGAAGATTTTGGCTCTGACCTTTTGTCCTGGAAGGCTCTGACCATTTTTCCTTGGAAATTCTGGCTCTGGCCGTTATTCCTCGGAAGGTTTTGGCCCTGCCCCGTTGTGCTGGCAGGCTCTGACCCTTTTCCCTGGGTTATTTTGGCTCTGACCCTTTGTCCCGGTGGCTCCACCTTCCCGTTCCGCGCTGTGGTTTCGCTGCAGCTCAGGGTTGTCATTTTCAGGCTCCTTTCTCTGTGTCCTGCAGCGAGAATTCCTCTCCCTGCACACCCAAAATGTGCTCGGGCCAGTTCTGCCAGCAAAGCCGGGCTTAGGGCGGCTCGGTTTAAACCACATGGCCCCAGCTCGGGTTTATTTTGCTGCCCGGGAGGGGTTTCTCTGCAATCCTGCAATCCTTCCACCCTCCTGGCCTTAAAAACCCATGTTTAGACCCAAAAATCTTAAACCCAGCGGGCTGGGCTGGGCTTAGAGCAGCCCTGTTTAGTGGAAGGGGCTCAAGCTGGGTTTAAGGTCATTTCCCCCAGACCATTTTGGGATAAACCCAAATTCCCCTGGGGGAAATTTTCCTTTTCCAGCAGTGCCTGAAGCTCCCAACCCAACTGATGCTTGCAGCATCAGCCAAAACAGCAGGAATCGAGCCCAGAACGGGTTTTGCCCTTTTCCCTGCCCTTTTCCAGGAGGAGCATGAAGAGGAAGGCCATGTTCACCTGTCCCTTCAGCGGGGACTGCCACATCACCAAGGACAACCGGCGGCACTGCCAGGCCTGCCGGCTCAAGCGCTGCCTGGACATCGGCATGATGAAGGAGTGTGAGTGTGCCCGTCCTGGGAGTGACCTGGCACTGCTCCCGGGGCCCTGGCTGTGCCTCTGCCACCTCCCTGCTGCCAGGGCTGCCACCAGGAACCTCCCCGGGGGATGCAAAGGGCAGGGGAAGCAGCGGGTAATGATTGAGAGGAGCTGGTTTAATGATTCCTTCCCATCCTGGAGTTGTGTTCTCATGGATTCTCCTGGTTTTTGAGCTCCATGACTCCCACTGGCTCTGAAAATCCTCTTTTCCAGCATTTTCCATGCTCCACGGGGAGAGCTGGATAAGCTTCCCCGTCCCCATGGAGCCAGGTTGGGTTTTCCTCTTCTCCCTCTGGGATTTTTTTTTCCTGACCCTTTTTTCCATGTGGGATAAAGCAGGGACTTAAGTCAACAGCAGAAGGAATTAAAGCGGTTTTTAAGCCCAGTCCAAACACACAAATGTGGCCCAAATGTTTGTTTTCTCCGGGTGTATTTAGAGATAAGTGGCTTTTAAAAATAAAACATATTTGAGGTGCTGGGGAGGAGCTGGGTGCTCCTGGAGAGCTCCAACCAAACATTTTCTGCTGGGAGATTGTGGCCAGGCTGTCCATGGAGCTGGGAATTTGGGATATGGAGGCAGGGCCCTTTCCCTGATGTGCTAATCAGGGCACAAACAGAGCCTGATGTCACCCCAGGGCCTCCAGAAAAATCAGAATCTGGAGTGTTTGCGGGGGGAAAAAAAGCTTACATTTCCAATGATCCTGATGGGAATCTCTGGATTTTATTCTTTGGGATGGGCAGGTTGATGAGGGAGGAAAAGGCCACATCCCACCCTGGCTGTCCCCAAATTTTGGGGAGCTGTCCCTGGTTTTTGAGGAGCCCCTAATGAGAGAAGTGCTTTAATTAGTACCAGCAGCCAATTAATTACCCAGGAAGGGCTGGCAAGTTGCTGGGCAGCAATTCCAGGGGGTTTTCTCCAGGTTTTCTCCATGCTTTCCCCACAGGAGTTAACGTGTAAACAGCCCCGTTAGCAAATCCTGCCTGCATTAACCAAAACTGACCCAGACAGGCTAAAAATAGCTAAAAATGGACTTTGCCGCTGGAAAAATGAGGGAGGACGGAGGGTTTGGGTTATTTTTAGGTGGAAGAAGGGAATCAGGAAGGCTTTGAGGCCTTGTTTTCCACAGGGTATTGGGATTCAGGGCTGGGAATGTGGGGTAGGGAGGAAGAGGAGCAGGGCAGATCCTTGTGCCGGGGTTGATTTGGGCTCTTCTCACCTCTGGAATTTGGGGGTTGGGGTCCCTCCCTGGCTGCCAGTCCCAGTTTGGGGCAGGAGGAGCCGGGTTTGGCCAGCCGAGGGGTTTGGTGACCCCAACTCTCCCAGCCCCATGCCAGGCCCTGGCAGCCCAGGTCACCACATGGCATTTCCAGAGAATATTTGTGGGTTTCTGCCTGTCTGGGGACAAACGGGGCAGAGAAAACCCCTCCAGGCCTTGGGATTTGGGATTTCTCCCATGTCCCCTCCTTGCTGCTTTCTCCCCTTGCACAAGGGCCTGGGAAATCCTTTTTTCCACCTGCTGGGCGGCCAGAAAATGTGGAATTACCCCTTCCCTGCCTTCTTCCAGCTGCCTGGAGCTGAGGAAGGGGTGTCTGTCTCTCAGGGATGTTGGGGCTCCCTTGGATCCTTCCCTAATAATCCCCAAAAATCCTTCTCCACGGATTTTAACAGCTCCTGCTCTTTGTGCAGCGCCAGGGACCCGGTGCAGGCCGAGCCCCTCTGATGCTTTTTGTGATAAAAACTGGGAAGGGGAAATGGCAAAATCCCGATTTTCCTCCCCGATGGTGGAGGTGGGAGCGACCTTTTGGCTCCTCATGAGGTGTCCCAGGCCCCTCTGAGATTGTGCAAGGCTGGGGAATGGAAAATGGAGAACGGAAAATCGCCCTGGGCCAAAGGAGCAGGCGAGGCCGAGGCCTCCTTGGCTCGAGCTCCTCCTGCTGACCTCTCGCCCCAAATTCCACCTTGACTCTCCCAGCACGGGGTCCCTGCACCAGGGAATTCAAAAACAGCCCCTGGGGGTGTCCAGTCCCTGGGGAAAGGAGTTCCCTTTGCTCAGCCCTGCTTTGAGGGGCCTCTGTTGTGATTTCTGCAGCTCCCCGGTGCCTTTGTCCCTTCCAGCCCCTCTGAGGCTGCTCAGGGCTTGGAGTGCTTGATAAAAAAGTGAAGATTTCAGCCCAAATTGTCCCCAGCTGCTCCTTTTCCCTGAACAAACAGGCCCAGCCTTGCGTGGAGCCCAACCTTTGGCCGCTGCTGAGCGCCGCCACCCCAATAAAAGCCATAAATCCCCAACCCTGAGGGCGGGGGAGCCTTGGCTGTGCCTTGACCTTAAAAATCAGATTAAAACTGCCCTGAAGCAGTGCTGGACACCCCTGGTGGCAGCTGGGAGCCGAGGGTTTCAGGATTTGAGAGTGCCGAGCAAACAGGGAGGGAGCAGAGCGGGCACAGGGCTGGCATGGCCTCGGTGCCCCCAGAGCCTCAGGAAAAAAAAAAAAAAAGCACCAGAAACCTCCTGGGCACAGCAGGAAACCAGGGACAAAGGGGTTTTGCAGGTGGCAAAAGCGATTTTCCAGGGTTCCAATCCCTAATTCCGCCCCTTTTTCTCTCGCAGTCATCCTTACGGACGAGGAGGTGCAGAGGAAGCGGGAGATGATCCTGAAGAGGAAGGAGGAGGAAGCGCTGAGGGAAAGCCTCAAGCCCAAACTCTCAGAGGAGCAGCAGAAAGTCATCGACATCCTGCTCGAGGCCCACCGCAAAACCTACGACCCCACCTACGCTGACTTCACCAAATTTCGGGTACTGACCCCAAAAATGTCTTTTATCCCTCAAATTCCCTCTGCAAAATCCACAGACCCCTCTGCCAGCCCCGTTCCTCAAGGAGTTTTCTCTGTTTTCTCCCCCAGCCCCCCGTGAGGAGCCACCCCAGCAGCAGAGGGGCCACAAAATCCTCGTCCCTCCTCACCCAGGACCTGTCCTCGGAGGATTCCTCGGATCTCTTCAGCTCTGAGGCCTTCAGCACATTCCCAGGTGTGCCCCAGCTCCTCCAGGCCCCAAACTGGGATTGGGAGCCAGGGAGGGATCCCAGGATTTGGCTTGGGCTGGAGGTGACGCCTCAAACCACCCCAAATTCCAGGGGTGGGGAACGGTAGTGCCAGAGACCAAATTAACCCTGGCATGAGGGTCTGCCCTCCTCATCCTGCATTCCCAGACTGGGATCCCAAACCAGTCCTGAACCCTAACACCCTGTGGAGAACGTGGCCTCAAAACAACCCAGATTTCCTCCCCTCACCCCTGCAGGGCTCACAGGGGCGGAACTGCAGCCCCTCCACCCAGATCTGGCATTGCAGAGCCTTTGTTCAGCTCCTGGGGGGCTCTGGGGCACAGACCCCACCATGGTGCCCTCCTCAGAGCCTTCCAGAGCCTTTGGGGGCTCTCTGGGGCACAGACCCCGCAGGGATCCCTCCTCAGAGCCTTTGGGGGCTCTCTGGGGCACAGACCCCGCGGGGTTCCCTCCTCAGAGCCTTTGGGGGCTCTCTGGGGCACAGACCCCGCGGGGATCCCTCCTCAGAGCCTTTGGGGGCTCTCTGGGGCGCAGACCCCGCGGGGATCCCTCCTCAGAGCCTTTGGGGGCTCTCTGGGGTGCAGACCCCGCGGGGTTCCCTCCTCAGAGCCTTTGGGGGCTCTCTGGGGCGCAGACCCCGCGGGGATCCCTCCTCAGAGCCTTTGGGGGCTCTCTGGGGCGCAGACCCCGCGGGGATCCCTCCTCAGAGCCTTTGGGGGCTCTCTGGGGCGCAGACCCCGCGGGGATCCCTCCTCAGAGCGTTTCCCTGGCGCAGACCCCGCGGAGCCGCCGCCGTTCCCGGGCCTGGCGCTGCCGGAGGAGCAGGACGAGAGCTCCTCGGTCAACCTGGAGTTCTCGCAGCTCTCCATGCTCCCACACCTGGCTGACTTGGTCAGCTACAGCATCCAGAAGGTGATCGGCTTCGCCAAGATGATCCCGGGGTTCAGGTGAGGCCGCGGATCCCAAATTCGCTGTTTCCCGCTGCCGGGAATCCCGTGCTGCCCTTCCCAGCCATTCCTCAGCTCTGCTCTCTGGCTCTCCCCCTCCCTGGGGTTCTCCCCTTTTCCCAATACCCTGGAAAACGCAGGCAGATTCCACCAGGGAGACACCCAGAGCACCTGAGGGGCCTCAGCCTAAGTTCATTCCAAGATTTGGGGTAAAAGCACACCTGAAAAAAGCCCTGGAATGGAAATTCCTGGTGTGGGGCCTCAGCCTAAGTTAATTCCAAGATTTGGGCCAAAAACACACCTGAAAAAAGAACCCAGAATGGGAATTCTTGAGGAGGAGCCTCAGGTTCTGTTCATTCCAAGACCTGGGGCAAAAAACACACCTAAAAAAAAAAAAACAGAATGGGAATTCTTGAGGAGGAGCCTCAGGTTCTGTTCATCCAAGATCTGGGGCAAAAATGCACCTGAAAAAAAAACCTGGAATGGGAATTCCTGGGGAGGGAGCCCCAGATGAGGGCCTGGTGAGAGCAGCCTGGGGGTGGCAGCTCCTGTCCCCTGTGTCCCCCGAGCTCCCCATCCAGAGGGCAAATCCTCCTGCAGGGAGCTGTCTGTGGAGGACCAGATCGTGCTGCTCAAGTGCAGCGCCATGGAGGTGATCATGCTGCGCTCCAACGAGTCCTTCACCCTCGAGGACATGTCCTGGACCTGCGGCAGCAGCGACTTCAAGTACAGGGTCAGCGATGTCACCCAGGGTAAGGGAGTGCCAGCCCCAAACCCCGAAATTCCCTGACTTTGCCCCTGTTGGGCCTTCTCTCTGCGCCTGGCTTTGTGCTGAGAATGGGGCTGGGTCCTGCCCCAAATTCTGGGGGTTTAGGGGGTGACAAGTGCTGCTTCAAGGTCTGCAGTGCCACCTCCACAATGGCCCCAGTGCCACCCCAACGTGTCTGAAAAAATCCCCTTCCAGAGGAAAAATAATCCCCTTCCAAAGGGAAAGATCCCCTTCCAGAGACCCCTGAGGCTCCGTTCTCTTTGCAGCCGGGCACAGCATGGACCTGCTGGAGCCGCTGGTGAAATTCCAGGTGGGGCTGAAGAAGCTGAACCTGCACGAGGAGGAGCATGTGCTGCTCATGGCCATCTGCATCCTGTCCCCAGGTAGGGACAAACCCACCCCAAACCCTAAAATCCCACAGAAGGGAGGGGAAAAACCCCAAATCCCAAAAACCCACAAAAGGGAGGGAAAAACCCTAAGTATAGCTGGCCCTAAAAAGGGACAAAAGGGAGGGAATCAGCCCAAACCCTAAAAACCCACAAAGGGGAGAGAATTCCCCCAAATCCTATAAAGGGTTGAAAGGGAGGGAATCAGCCCAGACCCTGAAACGGGACAAAAGGGAAAGGAATCCTCCCAAACCCTAAAAAGGGAGGGAATCACCCCAGACCACAACAAGGGACAAAATGGAGGGAATCATCCCAATCCCTAAAAAGCCACAAAAGGGAGGATATCCCCCCAAAACCTATAAAGGGATGAAAGGGAAGGGAATCCCCCCAAACCTTATAAAGGGATGAAAGGGAGAGAATCAGGCCAGACCCTAAAACAGGACGAAATGGAGAGAATCCCCCCCAGACCATAAGAAGGGACAGAAGGGAAGGGAATGACCCCAGACCCCAAAAGCCCACAAAAGGGAAGGAATCTCCGCAAACCCTAAAAAGGGACGAAAGGGAAGGGAATCCCCCCAAACCCTATAAAGGGATGAAAGGGAGGGAATCCCCCCCAGACCATAAAAAGGGACAAAAGGGCAGGGAATGACCCCAGACCCTAAAAACCCACAGAAGGGAAGGAATCCCCCCCCAAACCCTAAAAAGGGACAAAAGGGAAGGGAATCCCCCCCAACCCTACAAACCCCCAAAGGGCAGGGCGTGCCCCCTGAGCCCTGCCCTGCCGCAGACCGGCCGGGCGTGCGGGAGCCGCTGCGGGTGGAGGCGCTGCAGGAGCGGCTCTCGGAGGTGCTGCAGAGCTACATCCGCGCCCGGCACGCCGCGCCCGGCGGCCGCCTGCTCTACGCCAAGATGATCCAGAAGCTGGCGGATCTTCGCAGCCTGAACGAGGAGCACTCGCGGCAGTACCGCTGCCTGTCCTTCCAGCCCCAGCACAGCATGCAGCTCACGCCGCTGCTGCTCGAGGTGTTCGGCAACGAGATCTCCTGAGAGCCTGCCCCGGGGCCGGGCCGGCTGTACCGGGATGGGCCGGGCTGCTTGTACCGGGAGGAGCCGGGCTGGCTGTACCGGGAGGAGCCGGGCCGGCTGTACCGGGATGGGCCGGGCCGGCTGTACCGGGATGGGCCGGGCTGCTTGTACCGGGAGGAGCCGGGCTGGCTGTACCGGGAGGAGCCGGGCCGGCTGTACCGGGGGGAGCCGGGCCGGCTGTACCGGGATGAGCCCGGGCAGGGGTGGGGGTCTGGCAGGCAGCTGGCGCAGCCCTCCGCCGATGTTTTGCCTCGAATCCCTTCTTTTCCTGATGGCGTGGAAGGGGAAGTGCCCGGAGGTGAGCCCCGGGTGCTGCTGCGGGTGCTGTGCTCTGCTCCCCCCGAAGTCCCGCAGCGCCCGTGGGCTCTGACACCCCAAATCCCGGCCAGGAGGGGCCACGGGCGGTGTGCCCGCAGCTCCAGCGCAGCCCCTGTGCTGCTGCCGCCGCACCGGCCGAGCCGAGAAAGCCCCGGGAGGGGACGTGGTGGCCTGGACCCTCAACGGGAAGAGCAGGACGAGCTTTGTTTGCACTCCCTGGGAATGGGGGAGCAGGGGCAGCTCCAGGGGACACCCCCACTTTGGAGCTGCACCCTTCTGCGGGATGGGGTGATGACTCCTGGGATGGGACAGGGACCCCAGTCCCAGCTTGGCTTCCTCCCCCTGCCATGTCCTGGAGGCGGCTCCAGGCCTGAGAAACCCTGGGAAGGGGGATTTGGGAGCTGGGGGGCTCCAGACCCCCGGGAAGAGCCATCACAGCCCCCCCGGGCCATGAGCAATGGTCAGAGGGTCCCCAGCGTCCGGAGGGTGCCCGGCTCCGGCCAATAAACTCCTGCTTGGGCAAACCAACTCGGCGCCAGGCTCGTGTGTCCATCCCTGGGTCCCGGGGCTGGGCGGGACCGTGTCTGTCTGTCCCGGCGGTGTCCGTATGTCCGTCCATCCATCCATCCATCCATCCATCCATCCATCCATCCATCCATCCATCCATCCATCCATCCATCCATCCATCCATGCCTCCCTGTGTGTCCATCCCTGTGTCCCCGGGGGCTGTCCACGGCCGTGTCTGTCTGTCCGGCGGTGTCCGTGTGTCCCTGTCCCTCTGTCCCGATCCCGCCCCGCGTGTCCCCATTCCGGGCCGCCAGAGGGCGCTCGCCACACCAACCCGGCGCCTTGGCCCCGCCCCCTGCGCGTGCGCACTCTCGGGGGCGGGGCTGGGGGCGGGGCTGATCCTGGGCAAGCGCGGGACAAAATTGGCGGGAAGCGCTTACGCTGAGGGGGCGTGGCCCCATGGGGGCGTGGTCTCCTCGCTGGCATGCGCAGTGCCGCGCGCGCCGCCCGGCTCGTGGTCATGGCCGCCGCCGGCCCCGGCCCCGGCCCCGGGCACAAGCGGCCGCACCCCGAGCCCGCCGCCCGCATCGGCACCCACGACGGCACCTTCCACTGCGACGAGGCGCTGGCGTGTTTCCTGCTGCGCCTCCTGCCCCGCTACCGGGTACGGCACCGGCAGCGCGCCCGGCTCGGGGCAGGAACCGGGCACGAACGGGGCGGGGGCACCGTGCGGTGCCGGCTCCCCCGGGGTCTTCCTCCGGGTCGCTCCTCTCTCGGCCCCATGTGGGGACACTTCAGCCCACCCAGCGGCCGCTCTCTGTCCCCGGTGCCACCTGGGGGCCACCCTTGTGTCCCCAGTCCTTCCTGGGGGTCCCCGGTGCCACCTGGGGGTCCCTGTTCTGTCCCCGGTGCCACCTGGGGGTCCCTGTTCTGTCCCCGGTCCCACCTGGGGGTCCCTGTTCTGTCCCCGGTCCCACCTGGGGGTCCCTGTTCTGTCCCCGGTGCCACCTGGGGGTCCCTGTTCTGTCCCCGGACCCACCTGGGGGCCACCCTTGTGTCACCCCCCCCTCCTCAGGGTCCCTCCCCGGTGTCCCTCGTCCCCCGGAGCCGCTCCCGGTGTCCCCGGTGTCCGTGACCCGGTGTCCCCGGCAGGACGCGGAGATCGTGCGCACGCGGGACCCGCAGCTCCTGGCCGCCTGTGACGTTGTGGTGGACGTGGGGGGCGAGTACGACCCGGGGCGGCACCGCTACGACCACCACCAGAGGTGAGCCCCCGCCGGGGCCAGCGGCGGCCCCGCGTGCCCGGGGTGACCCCGCGGTGACCGCGTGGCCCCGCAGGTCCTTCACGGAGTCCATGCGGAGCCTGCGGCCGGACAAGCCCTGGGGCACGAAGCTGAGCAGCGCCGGGCTCGTCTACTGCCACTTCGGGGAGCAGATCCTGGCGGGGCTGCTGGGGCAGCCCGAGGGCGGGCCCGTGGTCACTGCGCTCTATGACAAGGTGACAGGGGTGACAGGGGGTCGGCACCCTGCCGGGGTGACGGTTCTGCCCTGGCTTGTCCTCGGTGGGGATGGGGGAGGCCGGTTTGTGGCGGCTGTGCTTCCAGCCAGGCTCTGCTCTGCTGTCCCCTGTGTCCCCACTGTCCCCTCGCTGTCCCCAGCTGTACGAGAACTTCGTGGAGGAGGTCGATGCCATGGACAACGGGATTGCGCCGGCGGCGGGGGAGCCGCGCTACGCCCTGAGCACCACCCTGAGCGCCCGCGTGGGGCACCTGAACCCCCGCTGGAACGACCCCGAGCAGGACACCGAGGTGGGGACAGCCCTGGAGACAGCCCCGGGGGACACCCTGCTTGGGGACAGCCCCTGGGGACACCCTGCTTGGGGACAGCCCTGGGGGACATCCTGCTTGGGGACAGCCCGGGGGGACACCCTGCTTGGGGACAGCCCTGGGGACACCCTGCTTGGGGACACCCTGCTTAGGGACAGCCCTGGGTACACCCTGCTTGGGGACACCCTGCTTGGGGACACCCTGCTTGGGGACAGCCCCGGGGGACATCCTGCCTGGGGACACCCTGCTTGGGGACAGCCCCGGGGGACATCCTGCCTGGGGACGCCCTGCTTGGGGACAGCCCTGGGGACGCCCTGCTTGGGGACAGCCCCTGGGTACACCCTGCTTGGGGACAGCCCTGGGTACACCCTGCTTGGGGACACCCTGCTTGGGGACACCCTGCTTGGGGACAGCCCTGGGGGACATCCTGCCTGGGTACACCCTGCTTGGGGACAGCCCCTGGGGACGCTGCTGACCGTGGTGCCCCGTGTCCCCAGGCGGGGTTCAGGAGGGCCATGGAGCTGGTGGGCAGCGAGTTCCTGCAGCGCCTGGATTTCTACCAGCACGCCTGGCTGCCCGCGCGGGCGCTGGTGGAGGAGGCCGTGCGGCGCCGCCTCGAGGTGACCTGGGATTCTGGGGAGGTGACGTTCTGGGGCCTGGGGAGGTCACATCCCTTGGGCAGAAACCTCCCGGGGGGGCTCTGCCCCCCACATCCTGCACGGCCCCGGCAGCCCTGCAGGAAGGACACAGAGGTTTTGGGACACGGAGCCCAGGGTGGTTTTGGAGCCACCCCCGTGTCCCCAGCGTGTCCCCAGCGTGTCCCCCCCGCAGGTGGACGCCAGCGGGCAGGTCCTGGAGCTGTCGCAGGGCGGCTGTCCCTGGAAGGAGCACCTGTTCCAGCTGGAGCAGGAGCTGGCCCTGCCGCGGCCGCTGCTGCTCGTGCTGTTCCCAGACCGGGGCGGGCAGTGGCGGGTGCAGAGCGTCCCCACAGCCCCCCACAGCTTCCAGAGCCGGTGAGACCCCTCCCCTGGCCCTGCCCGCGCCCCCCCGCGGGGCCGGGGTCACTCTCAAGCCCCGTGTCCCCCCCAGGCTCCCCCTGCCCGAGGCCTGGCGGGGGCTGCGGGACGAGGCGCTGTCCGAGCTGGCCGGGATCCCCGGCTGCGTCTTCGTCCACGCCAGCGGCTTCATCGGCGGCAACCGGACCCGGGAGGGGGCCCTGGAGATGGCCCGGAGGACGCTGGAGCTCGGGGGGGGCACAGAGAGCTCGTGAGCCCCCTCCCCAGCGGGGTCACCCCAGAAGGGAGCCCCTGGCCCGGTGTGGGATGCCAGAGATGTGCAGGGACTGTTCCTGCTTGGATCCTGGATTCTCCGAGGGATCTGCTGTGCTGGGGGGGCTGCAGCCCCTCGCGGGGGTCTCAGAGCACCCACCCCCCGTGCTGGACGGGTGCCAGTCCAGGCAGTGACTTTTTGGCTCCATTTCCTGGGAGTTTGAGCCCGTTCCTGTCATGTCCCTGCACCAGTAAAAACCAGTTTGTGCCCAGTGGATTCGCTCTTGATGGGTCTTGGGGGTCCCGGGGGGTGCTGCGTGTAACACTGGGGGGGTTGCTGTGACTCAGGGACAGCCGTGACCCCCTCCAGCACGGCGACAGCACCCGGTGCCCCCCCCCCGATGGCACTGCGTGTCACCAGCACGCGGGGGGGTCACGGTGTCCCCTCCCTCCCTCCGGGGCCATGCGGGCGGCCGCGCTGCTCCTGCTGCTGCTGGCGCTGCCCCAGCACCCCCGGGGGGGCTCCCGGTGCCCCGGGGGGGCTCCACCGGCGCCGGTCCCCCCCAGCGGCCACAACGAGACGCTGGGGAGGGGCGCGGGGCCAGCGCGGGTCCCCGACGTGGCCGCGCTGGTGGCCGTGGGGGGCTGGCTGGGCTTGGTGCTGCTCTGCGTGCGCCGCTCCGTGCGCCGCAGCCGGGAGGAGACGCGGCTGCACCTGCGGTACCTGCGGGCCCTGCCGGCACGGCCCCACCGGCACCGGGAGCAGGAGGAGGAGCCCGGGAGCCAACCGGGCAGGCCCGAGGGGTGAAGCCCCCCCGGGCTGGCCCCAGCAGCTGCGGTGGGTTTGGAGCCCGGGCCACCCCTGGATCCTCCCCTGGATCCTCTTGCCCAGCCGCAGGAAGGGGCTGGATGCTGTGGGGGGAAGCGGGTCTCCCCGTTGCTCTGGGGTGGATTTTGGGGGTCCTGGGGCTGTTGGGTGGGGGGAGCAGGGACCCTGTGCTCTGCCTGTCCTCCCTGCCAGCACAGCATAATCCTGGGATTAAGGGGGGGTGTAATCCTGGGATTAAGGGGTGTAATCCTGGGATTTCACTGTGCTACCCCCAGCAGCAGTGCTCATCCCCTTTAGGGGGGGCCCAGCTGCTGCCCCCACCCTGCGGGGCTGGGGGGGGCTCGCCTGGGGCACCACGAGCACCCTGGGGCCCCCAGGGCTGGGGTTTGGGGACCCTCGGAGGGTTTGGTTCACTTTTGCTCACCCTCAAGACAAAGCCTGGGGGTTGGTGTGGGGTTCCCCTTCAGCCAGCACCCGTCCCCAAAACGGGGCTCTTTGATCCCAAAAGAGCAGCCCTGGCCCATGGGCTGCACTGGGATCACATCAACAGGTTCTGTGAGTTCATCCCAAGCTCTTTCTGACCCCAGAAACCAACTCTGGCACCCCCAGAACCCCTGCAGACCCACGGGACTTCCCAAATTCACCCCCAAAACGTTCCAGTCGCATCGGGGTGAGGAAAGAAGACGAGGGGGAAGGAAAATCCACCTTTAATCGGGGCAGGATCAGCACTGCCGGACCCTGAGCAGGTGTGGGGGGCTCCTGGAGGGAGAGGAGGCCCTGAGGGGCCCCGGGGGGCTCTCAGAGCTCGGAGAAGAGCGGCTGCTCGCGGACGCTGCCCAGCACGGGCGCGGGGCTGCGGCGGGGGCTGCCGCGGGGCTCCAGGGCGCTGACGAAGAAGAAGGGGATGTGGGAGATCCTCCCCGAGGACCAGCACTGCAGGGGACAGGGTGGGGCAGGGCTGAGCGTCCAAACGGCTCAGAAATGGGAAACACCCGCTGGGGTGGAGCACAGCCCCCGACAGCACCGTGTCACCCAGGCTTTGTCACCCAGGCTTTGTCACCAAGCCCCCTGTCCAGGCTCTGCCTCAACACCCCCGGGATGCTCAGCTCCCCAGCCCACTCCAAGGTCCTGTCACCCTTTCTGGGAAGAAACTCCTGAAGTCCACCCAAAGCTCCCCCAGCTGTGGCCCCTGGTCCTGTCACTGGGAGCAGAGACCTCACCTGGCTGCCCCTCCTGTCAGGGAGGATGAGGCTCCCCCTGAGCCTCCTCCTCTCCAGGCTGAGCCCCTTCCCCAGCCCCCTCAGCCCCCCAGAGCTCCAGGCCCTTCCCCAGCTCCGTTCCCTTCTCTGGACATGCTCCAGATCCCAAAATCTTTCCTGAATTGGGGGATCCAGACCTGGACACAGCACACAAGGTGAACCCTCTGCTCCTGCTGGCCACTCCAGCCCCGAGCCAGACCAGGATCCCACCAGACTTTGGCCACCTGGGCACACCTGGCTCATGTCCAGTCGCTCCAGGTCCCTTCCTGCCCGGCCACTGTCCGGCCCCTCTGTCCCCAAAACACAGGACCCAACCCTTGGCTGGTTAAACCTCCTCTCCCTGGCTCACCCTGATGCCAGCCCCCTCCCAGTGCCACCAGTGTCCCCTGGGACTGGGAATGCCCTGGGGACGGACTCACCACGGTCAGGAGGGCGCCCTGAGGGAAGCAGGGGTGGAAGGAGATGAGCTGGGGCCGGGCACCGCGCTCGCCCCGCACGAAGCCGCTGTGGGGTGGGGAACAGCCAGGGTTATGTCCTGGAAACAGGGAGCTGGGGGTGCTTGGGATGCACTGGGAAAGGACAACCCAAAGCCAAGGGGGTGAGGTGGGCAGGGGACAATGTGGCCAGAGCAGATTTCAGGGTGAAGCAGCGTCAGGGATTGGAGGGGCAGCACTCCCCCATCACATCCTGGGAGTCAATGGGACTGAGTGAACCCAAACCCACCCCAATGAACCCAAACCACCCAAAACCCCCTGCCATGAACCCAAACCATCCCAATGAACCCAAAACCCCCTGCCATGAACCCAAACCCAGCCCAATGAACCCAAACCACCCAAAACCCCCTGCCATGAACCCAAACCATCCCAATGAACCCAAAACCCCCTGCCATGAACCCAAACCCACCCCAATGAACCCAAACCACCCAAAACCCCCTGCCATGAACCCAAACCATCCCAATGAACCCAAACCCCCCCAGCCCCACGCACCAGGGCAGGAGCTCGAAGACGGGGCTGTTGCGGGTGCGGAACACGGCGACGGCCGGCTGGCTGTCTGCACACTCGGGGTGGCCTGCAGGGGACAGCAGCACCAAGGCTCACCCTTGTCCCCCATGTCCCTTCTCCCAGGGCAGCAGGAGTCCCAGGCCAAAGCAGGAAGGGGGCAGGACTGACCTCTGATGATCACCGCCAGCCTCTCCCCGGTGGGGTCCCACACCATGGAATGAACCTCTCCTCCGATCCTGGAACAGCACAAGCCCTCAAAATTGAGGGGCAGAGACCCCCTGGGTGTCCCCAGCAGCGAGGGGTGGCTGCCAGGAGGAGCAGGGACCCCCCCTGTGCCCCCAGGCAGACCCACCTCTCCTCCCCGTAGAGGGTCTCAAAGGTGGTCTCGGACAGGTCTGCCACGATCGAGGCCGTCTTGGAGCCTCCCACCTGGCCCTGCATCTCCCCTGGAAGGGCAGAATCCACACTCCAGCAATCCCACTGCACTGCCCCGGTGATCATTCATTTATTTCTCTCTCAGAGCAGCCGTGCTGGTGTCCCAGATGGAGGACAAGGGACAGCAAACACCAGGACCCCCAAGCTGGCTCTGGACCCACTGGAGTCTCCCTGAAATCCCTTCAAGACCCCACAGCTGTGACAAAGGAGCAACGTGAGGGCTGGAAAAACCTAAATTCCAGGGATTTCCATGCTTGGGGACCCCAAAACACCCCCTGTGTGTCCCAGCTCCTCACCCCAAAGCTGTGGGGACATTTGGGAACCCTCTCCCAGCCCTTGGGAAGCTCCAGGTGGGACAAACTCACCCCGGTACTCGGAGAAGGACAAGGAGTAGATGACAGACTCGCCCAGCACGGTGAAGAGCAGCCGGCTGCCATCGGGGCTCCAGCAGCCTGTCTGTGGGACAGTGCCACCCTGTCACCCTGCCTGTGGGACAGTGCCACCCTGCCACCCTGCTGTGGGACAGTGCCACCCTGTCACCCTGTCTGTGGGACAGTGCCACCGTGTCTGTGGGACAGTGCCACCCTGTCACCCTGCTGTGGGACAGTGTCACCCTGTCTGTGGGACAGTGCCACCCTGTCACCCTGCTGTGGGACAGTGTCACCCTGTCTGTGAGACAGTGCCACCCTGTCACCCTGCTGTGGGACAGTGCCACCCTGTCACCCTGCCTGTGGGACAGTGCCACCCTGTCACCCTGCTGTGGGACAGTGTCACCCTGCCTGTGGGACAGTGCCACCCTGTCACCCTGCTGTGGGACAGTGCCACCCTGTCACCCTGCTGTGGGACAGTGCCACCCTGTCACCCTGCTGTGGGACAGTGCCACCCTGTCACCCTGCTGTGGGACAGTGCCACCCTGCCTGTGGGACAGTGCCACCCTGTCACCCTGCCTGTGGGACAGTGCCACCCTGTCACCCTGCTGTGGGACAGTGCCAGCCTGTCTGTGGGACAGTGCCACCCTGTCACCCTGCTGTGGGACAGTGCCACCCTGTCACCCTGCTGTGGGACAGTGCCAGCCTGTCTGTGGGACAGTGCCACCCTGTCACCCTGCTGTGGGACAGTGCCAGCCTGTCTGTGGGACAGTGCCACCCTGTCACCCTGCTGTGGGACAGTGCCAGCCTGTCTGTGGGACAGTGCCACCCTGTCACCCTGCTGTGGGACAGTGCCACCCTGCTGTGGGACAGTGCCACCCCTGTCTGGTGTCTCAGACTGGAGAAAAGGAGGCTGAGGAGGGACTTTTCACTCCACAAGTCCCTGATGGGGACGAGAGGGACACAGCCTCAGGCTGTGCCAGGAGAGGTTCAGGTTGGATATTGGGAAGATTTCCACACAATCAGGGAAAATTTCCACGATTTGTTGGGCTGGCTGCCCAAGGCAGGGGTGGAGTCCTCATTCCTGGAGGGATTTAAAAGCCCTGTGGATGTGGGGACACAGCTCAGTGGTGGCCTTGGCAGTGCCAGGGGTTGGCCTGGGTGGTCCCAGAAGACTTTTCCAGCCTAAATGATTCCCTGGGAGGGGAATATCCCATCCTACCTGGCAGCGTCCCCGGATGGTGGGCCAGCGCTCACAGGTCCACATCTGGGCCTCCCACACCCTGCAGGGGTGAGATGGGCTTCAGGGAGCAGAATTCCTGGGAATTTGCCCCAGTCCTGCTGCTCTGGGGATCCACGACATCCAAGCCCGTCCCCCAGCCACACCCCACTCTGTCCCCACAACAGGAACAGGAGCAGGGGGGAGATCTGGGATTTTCTGGCATGAGGATGAGGATGGGGATGAGGAGCTCACCGGAACACGGCCGAGGGGGTGGCTGCCAGCACCTTGCTGCCATCGGGGGACCAGGCCAAGTAGGTGACACCGCCACCCCCAAACCACTGCAGCTGGACACAGGTCTCGGTGGACACGTCCCACACCTGGAGGGCACAAGGAGGACAATGGTGATTCGGGAACAGAGTGAAGATTTCAGGTCCAGGTGAAATCCCAGAGCTGCCCCTGTAGCAGCACTGCCTGTGCCCAGCCCGGGTGTCCCCGGGTGTCCCCGGGTGTCCCCAGGGGTGTCCCCAGGAGGGCCCTCACCAGCATGGCCGTGTCCACCGGTGACGCCGAGAGCAGCCGCTCCCCGCTGGGCGCCCAGGCCAGGCTGGTGACAGGGCTGTGCCCGGGGCAGGACAGCACCTGGGCACAGCCTGACGAGGGCCTGCAGGGAGAGGGAGAGGCCACCAGCGTTTGGGATTTGCTGGCAGGACGCTGGTGCTGCCCCAAAGCCAACCCCAGCGGGGTGACAGCGGCCGGGAAGGGAAGGTGGGAGCTGTCACCTGGTGGAGAGCGAGGTGGGGTCCAGGTGCCACACGAGGACACAGCTCTGGCAGGCCACGGCCAGGATGGAGGCACAGAGAGGCTTCCAGGCCATGGCAGCCACGTTCCTCTGCAGGCGGTGCTTCAGCGAGGGCACGGTGGCACTGCCAGAGAGGGGACAGGTGACAGGAGGAGCTGAGGGAGCCCTGGTGCAGCCACAGTGCCCCCGGCCAGCCCTGAGTGCAGTGAGGGGACAGCAGGGTGGGGAGGGGGGTGCCCTGCCCTGTGCTTCCCGGGGAGGGGACAGAAATTCCCAGGCAGTGACACCACAGCGAGGCAGGGCACACCTGGTGTGACCGAGCTGAGGTGTCCCCAGTCTGGACAGGGCCCAGGCTGGCTGGATGTCCCAGCTTGGGGACACCTGGGGGGGGACAGAGTCTTCTCCTGAGCAGGGCCTGGCATTCCCTGGGGGAGCAGGGACACCTGGGGGACAGAGGACACTCAGCCCGTGTCCCCCCGGCTCTGTCACCACCGCCAGGGCTGCGTGACCCCCAGGATGTCCCCAGAGGCACGGGGCAGGCAGGGGAAGGACAGGCAAAGCTCTTGAGGCTCAGGGGAGAGCAGGGAAGGAGAAGGGAGGGCTGAACGGGAGCCCAGGCATGCCCAGGGGGGCGAGGAGGCCACGGGCAGCAGGCCCAGGGCAGTGCCCACCCCGGGACAAAGCCCCACCTGCTGGAGTTGTAGACACGGATGGAATCGTCCAGAAGAGCCACAGCGAATTTGTTGGTGTGGGGGTGCCAGGCGAAGGCCCGGATGGTGCAGCCAGCCCTGGAGGGGGCACAGGGCAGGGTGAGACCCCCCAGCACCCCCTGGGCTGGCAAAGACCCCTCTCAGAGTCCCCAGAGAAATAAAGCTTCCTTTTTGCTGCTCAACAGAACCACTTTCTTTGAGAAATTTCCTGTTTCTGGGGATTATTCACAGGGCTCTGCTGAGGGGCTGGTGACCACAGCCTGGGGTTGGAATTGGAAGGAATTTTTCAGGCTCTGATCTCCTTTAACCCTGGTCTCTCCCTGACCAGGACACACAAACCAGGGCAGCCAGAGCCAGTGGGGCAATATTTGCCTTTCATGGCTGAGCCCACCCAAACGGGGCCATGCTGCCCTTGTACTCCCATCTGGGGGGTCCCAGACCCCGGCACGGTGATTTTGGGACACTCACCAGTCCACGGCCTGGGAGAAGGCTGCGATCATGTCCTCACTGGTCAGCTGCAGGGAGAGGAGAACACTGAGCTGGCAGCAGTGACCCCCAGCTTCCAGCCCTTTCTCCCCGTCCCCCACCAGGATTTGGGCCCCTCTTGGAGCACCAAACTCCTTCCCAGTGTCCATTTTCCGCCAGAGGAGGAAGGAGCAGTGTCTGGAGCTGGGCATCACCAGGAGGAGCATTTCAGGGGGGTTTTAGTGGGGAAGGGACCACCCCCCACCCCAAATCCCCTTGCCCCCAGCATGGACGAGGCCGGAATGACTCACGGACAGGTGAGGGAACAGCGACCCGTGCAGCGAGGACAGCCAGCGGCACACGGCCAGCGCGTGGCTCGAGCCCGTCCGCAGCCAGCGCAGCCCTGGCATGGGCAAAGGGAGCCTCAGCATCCCTGCCAGCCCCCCGGGGGACGCGGGCAGGGACAGCAGGGCCCAGCCAAAGCCCCGCAGCGGGACCTGGCGTCTCCAGGCAGCCCGAACTCACCCTCCTCCTCGGCGCCGGCCAGCTCCCGGAGCAGCCCGCAGAGCCCGGCGTCGCGCCTGCGGCGAGAGCGCGGTCACCGCCCGGCCGGCCCGCTCTGGGGACAGCGGGGCTCTCTGGGGACAGCCAGGGCTCTATGGGGACAGCGGGGCTCTCTGGGGACACTGGGGCTCTATGGGGACAGCCGGGGCTCTCTGGGGACAGCCGGGGCTCTATGGGGACAGCGGGGCTCTGTGGGGACAGCGGGGCTCTGTGGGGACAGCCAGGGCTCTATGGGGACAGTCTGGGTTCCGTGGGGACAGCCGGGGCTCTCTGGGGACAGCCGGGGCTCTATGGGGACAGCGGGGCATGCTGGGGACAGCCAGGGCTCTCTGGGGACAGCGGGGCTCTCTGGGGACAGCGGGGCTCTATGGGGACAGCCAGGGCTCTATGGGGACAGCGGGGCTCTATGGGGACAGCTAGGGCTCTATGGGGACAGCCAGGGCTCTATGGGGACAGCGGGGCACGCTGGGGACAGCGGGGCTCTCTGGGGACAGCGGGGCTCTCTGGGGACAGCCAGGGCTCTATGGGGACAGCGGGGCTCTCTGGGGACACTGGGGCTCTATGGGGACAGCGGGGCTCTCTGGGGACAGCGGGGCTCTCTGGGGACAGCGGGGCACTCACCAGGCGCTGAGGCAGCGCTTCCAGAGCGACTCGCGGTGGTGGATGAAGGGCGGGCGGGCGCTGGGCTCCAGGCGGCCGTGGGCCTTGAGAGGCTCCTTGGGCAGGCTCAGCACGGGCAGGTCAGGAACCTGCGGCACACACAGCCCCCCCTGAGCTCCCTGAACCCCCTCAGCTTCCCCGAGCTCCCCCGAGCTCCCCGAACCCCCCCGAGCTCCCCCGAGCCCCGGGGCACACAGGGACCCCCCCAGGGCAGCGGGCAAACGGCGAGGGGAGGAAAGCAGGGACACAAGGAGGGGCGAAGGAGCAGCCTGAGGGTGCCCGGAGAGACCCAGCAGAGGGAACAGAGCTGCAGCCACAGCTGAGGGGGACAAAGGCGGCAGCCCCGGGCGGCGGGGGGCTGGCAGCCCGAGCTGCCCCGGCTCGGGCCTCACCTGGCTCTGGAAGGCCAGCGGCAGCTGCTCGCTGAGGCGGCCGCAGACCAGCGCGTTGTTGAGCTCGTACAGGGTGACATCCCCAGGCGGAGGCGGCGGCGGGAACAGCCCCAGCGAGCACATGGCGGCGCCGAGCCTGGGGGCCGGGGGCGACGGCTGAAACCGCGGCTGCCCTCGGGCTGCGCCGGCCCCAGGCCGCCTACCCTCCCGCCGCTCCCCCCGCCCCTCACAACCCGCGGTGCCCCCCGGTTTTTCCCTCACCCCTCACAACCCCCGGTGCCCCCCGGTTTCCCCCTGGCTCCCCCTCACCCGCTCCCCGCCCTCAGCCCCCGGCGCCGCCATCTTGGCTCCCCTCACCCCTTCCCGCTCCCCGTTCGCGCCAATCGCCGCCGCGCGCCGCCCTCGTGGCTCCGGGCGCGCGTGGGAGGGGAATTAAAAGGGCCGCGGCTCGCGTGAGAAATACGCGGAGTCCTCACCGAGGGACAACGCCACGCTCCCCGACTTTCCTCCGCGGAGGAGAGATAATATCAGCGACCCATGCACAGCCGCGCTCCACCGGTGCCTTAGTGGCCCTCCCGTTGTAACGAGGATTGATTTAAATGATGACCGCTTTTTTTACAGTCGTTGCCCCTTTAAGAAAGGCGGAGCCTCCTTTGAGGGGCGGGGCGAGGGGCGTGTGCTGCAAACGGGTCACGTGGTGTCCGAGCAGGGCCGTCCCGGGACCGGGACCGGGAATAGGGACGGGAACGGGAACGGGAGCGAGACCCCCGGGACCACCCTGGGACCCCCCTGGGGCACCTCCGGGGCACCCCCGCGTCCCGCGGGCACCCCCGGTCCCGGTCCTGCCTAGTGCTCGCACAGCATCCCGCGCTCCCGTGTCCCCGGTGCCGCCGCCCCCGGTGTCCCCTCCGCGGGTGCCCGTGTCCGTGCTCCCCGTGCCCCCTGGGTGCCGCTCCCGACCGTGCCCCGCCTTGGCTCGCTCCCAGCCCCTCTCCCGGGGCTCCCGCTTCCCTCGTGTTTGTGCCCGTGTTTTCCTTAGCGGCCGCAAGAGTTATTTTAATTTTCTCAGGATATTAAATAAAGGCGGCGGGGGGAGCTGCGGCGGGGGGCCCCACATTCCTCGCCCGTTACGGAGCGAGCGGGGTTCGATAGGAGACGGCGATTTGGGATGGCGCCGACATCAGAGCCACCGCAGGGCTGGCGTGGCCCCGCGGCGTCCCCCGGACCCCCCCAAAGGCAGCGAGACGGGGAAAGGGGCGGAGGTGGCGGGGGCGTCCCCGGGGGGGTCGCTGGATGGGGCTGGGCTCTGTGGTTTGGGAGGCTCCGGGCGGTCGAGCCCTCGGTGGCCGCCGGGCCGGGGTTTGGCTCGGGGCTCCTCGCCCCGCTTGGCACCGGCCCACCCACGGCGAGCGGGGCCGGGGTTCTGGGGGAAAAGCCCCGAAAAGGGCGAGTTTGTGTCGGGCAGGGCGCGGGGGGCGACGCGGAGAGGTGGCACTGCCACTCCAAGCGGGGAGCCACCCCGGGGACAGCTCTGCGCGGTGGCACCGAGCTCCGGCCGCTCCACTGCCGCCTCCGTGCCTCAGTTTCCCCACGCCGTGTCCCCCTGGGGACAGCTGGGCCCTGGCCGGCTCGTGGCCACCGTGACTCGCCCGGGGCTGGCACGGGACCTGCTGCCAGCCCTGTCCCTGTCCCCCCGCGGGCCCACGGGTGCCAGCTCTGCCCCCCCCCGCCCCGTGCTGGCACTGGAGCTCCTTTCCGCCTCCTGTTGCCTTTTTCCGTGGCTTTTTGGGTTTTTTTTTCAGGAAAAGCCCCAAACCAGGGCTGAGCGCATCAAAGCGCTGGCGGGAGCCCCGGGCAGGGGGAGGGGGAGCGCAGTGGGGTCCCCGCCAGCCCACAGCGCCCAAAATTGGGGTGTCCTCGGGGACACGTGGCCCCGCCGCGTGCCCGGCGCTGCCACGTGGGCCCTGGGATGTGGCCGGGGGGAAACTGAGGCACGGGGCTGTGCGCAGGCGTGTTCCCGTGCACGCGATGTCCCGGGAGTGGGGACACGCGGGGGCAGGGTGAGGCTGGCAGGGGACAATCCTGCCAGGCCCCACAGCCTGCCAGGCTTTGGCTGTCCCTGAGGCTGGGGACACGAGGAGGGACATGGGGACAGAGGGACTTGGGGACAAGGAGACCGTGGGGAGCACAGGGGACAGAGCCCTGGGGACACGGGGACAAGATCCTGGGAAGGGGGAGAGGCACAGGATATGGCACCCCAGGGGCTGGGGACAAGGGACAGCCCAGCTTGTCCCCCACCCCGCTGAGCTCCTGCCACCCCCAGAGAGGGGGGACACAGCAGTGCCCGCTGTGCCTCAGTTTCCCTCGGAGCCCTGCAGAGCACATCCCTGTGATGAAGCCGCCTGGCTCCACTCTCAATCCTTTTATTGCTTTTTTTTTCCGGGGGGGCAGGAGGGGCAGGCAGCTAAAAAAAGTGTGGGGGGGGGGACACGTTACATTAGCACTGATGAACCAGGCCGGGGGAGGGGGGCAAACCCTGTCCCTGAGTGCGGGGGGCGAGGCGAGGGCTGGGGGTAAGAAGGGTTGGGGGGTTGGAAGGGAAAACAGAAAGGGGGGGGGGGTCTCACCTTGACACCCCCCCCCGTGAGCCCCAGAGCGCTCGGAGAGCCCCCCCATAATTTAAGACATAAATTAGAATGGCTAACGAGGAGCTGGGGAACTGAGGGGGAGGGGGCTTGGCGGGGGGAGCAGCACCCCGTAATAAATATCCCCAGCGGCGAGGAGGAGGAGGAGGAGGAAGATGAAGGCGGAAAGGCTCAAATCTCCAACAAACTCCCGGCCTCGGGGCTGCCGCCGTCCTTGCCGGGCGAGGCGGGCGGCGGCCGGGGGGACGCGGGGGGCTGCTCGGCGCCGGGGGGCGGCTTGGGGGGGTCGGCGTGGGTCTTCTGGTGCTTGCTGAGGTGGTCGGAGCGGGTGAAGCGCTTGCTGCACAGCAGGCAGGTGAACTTCTTCTCTCGCGTGTGGGTCCGGACGTGGCGCTCCAGCTCGTCGGAGCGGGTGAAGCGCTTGCCGCAGAAGAGCCAGTTGCACACGAAGGGCCGCTCGCCCGTGTGCCAGCGCAGGTGCGCCTTCAGGTGCGACGCCTTGCCGTACACCTTGCCGCAGCCCGGGATGTGGCAGCTGTGCACCGGCTTCCGCCGCGCCCCCGCCGGGCCCCCGAGCCGCTCCAGCTCCTGGCAGTTGGGACAATCGCACGCCGGGCGTCCCCCCAGGGAGCCGCCGCGGGGACCCTTGGGGGTCTCGCCCGGCGTGGGTTTAGGGGTGGGGGGCGCGGCGGGGGCGTTGGTGTAAGGAGGGGGGTTCAGAGCGCCGAAATCGGAGCCGTAGGTGGGCAGGGGGGGGCTGAGGGTGGGCTGGCCCTGCAGCGAGCCCTGCAGCCCCTCGGCGCCCGCCGGCCCCCCCAGCCAGCCCCCGTTGGGGTGCACATCCCACCAGGACGGGGCCGCGGGCCCGGAGCCCCCCGGCAGCCCCCCGCCGATGCCGCCCTTGTACCAGGAGCCGTAGGGGTGCGGCATCTCCAGCGAGGGGTACACCCCCGGCAGGCACTCGCCCGCGGGGTGCCCCTTGGCCACCACCACGGGGGCCCCCAGCACCTCCTGGGCGCCCGAGGGCGCTGGGAAGGGGTGCCCGAAGGGGCCGTAGTCGGGGCCGTAGGGGCCGGGGGACGCCTGGGGGCTGGCGGACGGCGACAGCAGCCCCGGGGCGCTGGGGAAGGCGGCGGCGTAGGAGTCACCCATGGCTGCGGCGGCGGGGGCACCCCGAGGCGTGGGGGGCGATGTCAGCGGGGGCTCGCGGCCATGGCACTTGGCAGCCTGTGGAAAAGGGGAACGGGGCTTGGAGGTTCCGAGGGGCACCGTGTGCCACGGGGTGACCCGTCCTGGGGGTCAGCGCTGGGGTGTCAGCCCAAGTGGGGTGTCAGCTGTATTGGGGTGTCAGCCCTGCTGCACCCCCCAGCCCCAGGGTTCCCCCCAGCCCAAACACTCCCCATCCCCTGTGCCTCAGTTTCCCCCCACAGGGTTGAGGGCACCCCACCACCCCTCAGCCCAGCATCACCCCTAAAAGGGGCTTCTCCGGGGGCTGCTGTGGGGTTGTGCTGTGGCAGGGCCTCCCCCCACCCCCAATCTCGGCTCCTTCTGCCTTTATGGCCTTTTAATCGAATTATGCTGTGGCCTCCCCCTCCCCGGGTGACTTCCTCTGCTTTTATACCCGTCATGGCTTTCAGCTGCGCGGGCTGGGCCGGGGTGTCGCGGGCTGTCCCTCACCCCCATCACCCCCGGCCTTCCCTTTATTTGATTTTTTTTTTTTAATTCATCTTTTCACCCACCTTGGGGCATTTTCACTTTGCCTTTTTTTGTTTGTTTGGGGGGTTTTTTTAGGGTGTTCCCCCCCCGCCCCCCTTTTTTTTTTTTTTTTTTTTTTTTTTTTTTTTTTTTTTTTTTTTTTTTTTTTTCCGTGGTTTTTGCGCCTATTTTTACGCCGGCCCGGCCGTGGCCGCAAGCGCGCTCCCGGTTTTCCAAGGATAACAAGGGCCAGGCCTGTGCCCCGGGAACGCTGCCCTGCCGCGAGAGCCGAGGTAATTAAAACCAGGGCGAGCGGCAAACGGAGGCGCACGCTTAAAATAGTGTCAAACTCCCATAAATCAGCTCCGCTTGCGCAGGGAAATTAAGGAGCAGGGAAGGAGCCCCGGGAGCTGCGGGCTGGGGACGGCGTGAGCTCGCTGCTGCTGGGGGTGACAGTCCCTTTGTGCTGCCTCAGGGATCCTGACCCCTCCCATGTCCCCTCCTGGCATGGGGAGGGGTCCAGCCCCTGCTCTGGGGGTCTCCGGTCCCAAATTCTGGGTCCCAAATTCTCGGTCTCTTGTCGCTACCTGTCAGCGTCCAGTTCTTGATCCTCAGTTCCAGTTCCCCACTCCCCATCCCCTTGTCCCCCAGTCCCTGGTCCCCTAAGTCCGCAGCTCCTTGGTCCCCAAACCCAGTCCTTGTCCCCAGTCCCAATCCCCAAACCCCATCCCTGGTCCCCAGCCCCCGGTCCCTGGCCCCAAGTGTCCCCACAGCCCTTGCCTCAGTTTCCCCCACCCTGTCAGTGCCACCCCCTGTCCCCTGAACCCGAGGACACGTGGGCCTGGCTCCTGTGCAGTGGTGCTGTGCCCAGCCAGAGGGACAGCTCGGGGTGACAATGGCACCATGCCCCTGTCCCTGTTCCCCCTCTGGGCATGGCAGGGCAGTCCCTGCTGGGGCAGGGGACACACACACGTGTCCCCAGCACAGGGACCGCAGGGGGGGTCCCTGTCCTTGGGGGGGTCCCATATCCCAGGGGGCTCCCCCATCCTCGAGCGAGTCTACCACTTCGTGGGTCCCAAATCCCGGGGTCCCTGCCCCAGAGCAGGGATCCCTCATCCCAAAGGGTCCCTGTCCCTCCAGGGGGATCCCCCATCCCAAAGGGTCCCTGATCCTCGAGAGGGATCCCCCATCCCAAACTGTCCCTGTCCCAGAGCAGGGATCCCCCATCCCAAACTGTCCCTGTCCCTCGAGGGGGATCCCCCATCCCAAACTGTCCCTGTCCCTCGAGGGGGATCCCCCATCCCAAAGGGTCCCTGTCCCTCGAGGGGGATCCCCCATCCCAAACTGTCCCTGTCCCTCCAGGGGGATCCCCCATCCCAAACTGTCCCTGTCCCAGAGCAGGGATCCCCCATCCCAAAGGGTCCCTGTCCCTCGCGGGGGATCCCCCATCCCAAACTGTCCCTGTCCCAGAGCAGGGATCCCCCATCCCAAACTGTCCCTGTCCCTCCAGGGGGATCCCCCATCCCAAACTGTCCCTGTCCCAGAGCAGGGATCCCCCATCCCAAACTGTCCCTGTCCCTCCAGGGGGATCCCCCATCCCAAACTGTCCCTGTCCCAGAGCAGGGATCCCCCATCCCAAAGGGTCCCTGTCCCTCGCGGGGGATCCCCCACCCCGTGTTCCTCCAGCCGGGGTCCCGGTCCCGGGGCAGTGTCCCCCATCCCGAAGGGTCCCGGTCCCGGGGGTCCTTACCGGGGATGCCGGGGGTGGGTCCTGCCCGCGGGGGTGCCCTGTCGCCCTGTCCCGCTGTCGCGCTGTCGCGCTGTCGCGGTGTGCCGCTGTCCCGGGATGCCGGTGTCCCGGGATGCCGGGGCTCGCTGCGGAGGGAGGGACGGAGGGAGAGGGAGGGAGGGGAGGGAGGGAGGGACGGAGCACCGCGGCCGCCGCCCGCCCCGCTGTGCCGCTGCGGCGGGGCTGGGCCGGGCCGGGACCGGGGCCGGCAGCGGGAGCCCGGCCCCGAACCGCCCCCAGCCCGGGGGGGCCGGGGGACCGCGGGAAGGGGACAGGGGAAGGGGAAGAGGAAAAGGAAAGGAGGAAGGAAAAGATGAGAGAGGGGGGAAGAAAGAGAAAAGGGGGAGAGAAGAGAAAGGCGAGGAAAGAACAAGGAATTGGAAGAGGGAAATAAGTTAGAGAGAAAAGGAGAGAAAGAAAAGAGATAAGGAGGAAAGGGGGAAGGAAAAAGGAAGGGAAAAGTTAAAAAGGAAATTAAAAAGGGAGGGAAGAGAAAAGAAATATTCTATAAGGAAATGGAAGAAAAATTAAAGAAAAAGTTGTGAGTGGAGGAAGATGAGGCTGAGAGCTGGAGGAAGAAGGGGAGACAGGGGACAGGGACCAGTGGGGGGAATAGGAAAGAGAAGAGTGGGGAGAGGGAAGGAAGGGAAAGAAGGGAAAAGGAAAGGAGAAGAAATAAGAGGGAAATAAGAAGAGGAAAAGGGGAAGGGAAAGGAGGGAGAGGGGGAGAAAGGGATGGACAGAGGAAAAGGAGGAGGAAGGGGCTGGGAAGGGAAGTGGATGAAGATGAAAAGTGCTGGAGAGGAGAGAAGGAATTAAGGAATAGATGGATGGGGAGGGGAAGGGGGACAAAGGGACAAAGGAGGACAGGACAGCTGGGACACCCAGGGCTCGTGACCCCGGAAGGTGCCAGGATGGTGCAGGATGGGGACAGCAGGGGACAGCCGAGGGGGGTGAGAGGGACGTGGGCTGGAGCTCCAGGTACCAGGAATGGGGTCAGAGGCGTGGGGATGGGGACAGGAGTTGGGAATGCAGCCGGGATGGGGCTGCAGGGACCAGGGATGGGGGTCAGGAGTGAGAACAGGGCTGGGCTCTGAAGGAACAGGGCTGGGGACAGGGACATGTGCAGGGGGACAGGGACACGCACGGCTCTGGGGATGGGGACCCCCTGCGCCTCAGTTTCCCCCATGAAGGAACTGTTCCAACCGCTCTTTTACGCCCCCTCCCATTTTTATTTTATTACTCCCCGTCCTCCCCGGTTTCTTCGCGCTTTCCCCGCTGCCCGTTTCCGCCGCCGGAGCCAGCGGGGCCCTTTCCCAGCCCTGAGTCAGGGCTTTCCGCTCCGCAGCCGCCGGCGCCGCCGAAGGCCACAAGCACCGGCCCCCCCTCGCTGGGGCTTCCACTGCCCACAGACTGGGAGCAAACTGGGACGGACACCCCAGCCCTCCTCCTCCTCAGCCAGCCCATGGGTTTTCTGGGGGGTTTCACTCCCACCAGGGTCCGGCTCCCCGCGGCCCCGGCGTGCCCGAGCGGCCGGGCTGGGCCGGGGGTGTCACTCGGGGCGGGGGTCTCTCCGCGGCTCGGGGGCGGTGGGGACCCCCGGGACCCTTCAAAGCGCGGCGGCGGCGCGGGGGGGGCGGCGGCGGGGGCTGATTACAGGGCGGCGCCGGGCTCGGCCGCCCACGGCCCCGCGGCCGCGCCGGGCCCCCGCAATTACCCGGTATTTATACCCGGCCGGACGCCGGGACCTCGCCAGCGCGGGGGGGACACGGGGCGGGGGGGCTCCGTCCCCGGGCAGCCGGCCAGCCACCGTCCGTGTGTCCATCCGTCCTCCTCTCCATCCCTCCTTCCCATCTCTGCCTCATTCACCCGTTTATCAGCCGGGCTCAGGAGCTGACGCGAATTTGAGGGGGCTCAGCCCCTCTGTCCCAAATTTGGGGGATCTCAGCCCCACCACGACACGAGTTTGGGGGGTCTCAGCCCCCTGAGATGAGCCCGGGAGTCTCAGCCCTCAGAGGCTGCAGGGCCGGAGGTGTCCCTGTCCCCATCGCGGTCCCCAGAGCCAGGGAACGGCCGCTGCCCAGCGCGGGGGTCCCGGCAGGGTTGTCCCCCCGGGGGCACCGCAGCCCCAGAGGCACCAGCCCGGGTGACCCCCGCGTCCCGCAGCCCTCACCTGGCGCGGTGTCCCCCGTGTCCCCCCGTGTCCCCCGGCCCGGCCCTGCCCCGCCCGCCCTCTCCGGCCCCCGGATGTTTCCCTTGCGGTCGGAGGCCCCGAAATAGCGCGGCCCCCGCGCTGGGTGCGCCGGCCACGGCCGCCCACGGGCCCCGCGGGACCGGGGGGGCCCCGAGGGCCCGGAACAGGGCTGAGCTCCCCCCCGGCACCACCCACGGGGGGCACCCCGGTGTTCGGAGCCCCCCCGGCGTCCCAGAGATCCCCCCCACCAAGGTGGGGTCCGCGGGGCAGGAGGAGAGGAGGGGGAACGGGGGGGACGTGTGGGGACATGGGGGGGATGGAAGCAGGGACCTGCAGGGACAGAGGCACCGGAATGGGGCTGGGGGCTTCCCACCCACGGGGAAGCCAGAGCAGGGTGGCCCCAGGGCTGAGCTGCGCCCACGGCCCCGGTGTTTCCTCCCACCCTTTAATTATCCCGGAATTATCCCTGGAAATAACCGCGGGGGCCGCGGGGGGGCACCGAGCCGGAGGGACCCCCGGCGGGGACAGCCGGAGCCTGGGACAGCTGGCACACCCCGGGGGACAGCGGTGCCCCTGGGGGACACGGGTGGCCGTGGGGGGACGGGGGTGGCCCCCCGAGCCTGCCCGCGGCCCCGGCTCCCCCCGTGCCCCCCCCGCCATGTGGCTCCCATTGCGCTGCGGTGCCGCAGCCACATCAGAGCGGCGGCAGCGGGGGCGGCAGCGGGGCCGGACCCCCCCTCCGGCTGCTGAAGGACCCCCCCAGGCTGCCGAGGGGACCCCCCCAAGCTGCCACCGCGCCCCGTGTCCCCCCCAAGCTGCCAGGGACTCCCCCCGCCCCTGGGACACCCCCTCCCCCGATATCCTGGGACCCCCCCCAGGCTGCTGCCAGCGACCCCTCCCCAGCCCTGAGCCCCCCGGGTGTCCCCCCCCCGGTGTCCCCAGCCCTGTGACCCCCCCCCCGGGCCCCCCGCCCGTCGCTGTCCCCGGGCCGGTCCGCCCTGGCTCGCGCCGCGCTGCATTTCTGCGGTTCCCAACCCAAAATTGCTGGGAGTCGCCCGGCGTCGCCCTGATTCCTCCGCGGCCGCGACCTGCCCGGGGGGGGGGGAGACCCAGAGGGACAATCGGGGGTGGCAGCGGGGGTGGGGCACCCCAGGCTGGCCCTGCTGCCCCCCCCCGGCTCGCCCCAGTGCTCCCAGTTTGCCCCAGTCCAAGGCTGGGGGTTCCTCTGTCCCCTGAGCGGGGACAGGGACACGGATGGGGACAGGACAGGCTTGGGGACAGCAGCAGGGTGAGCGCAGGGACAGTGGCAGGGCTGGGGACACTTTTGGGGACACGGGACAGGACAGCACCCTGATGTGAGAACCAGGGACACGGTTGAGAACAGGGCTGGGGACACAACAGGGCAGGGGTGGGGGCACTGTTTGGGACAGGACAGGGCAGCTCTGGGGACACTGCTGCGGACAACACAGGACTGGGGACACTGCTGGGGACACTCTTGGGGGCAGGACAGGATCGGTGACAGTGCTGGTGACAGGGCAGGACTGGTGACAGTCAGTGCCCAGGTCCCACGTGGCGGGTGACAGGACACGGTTGGTGACACTGTCGGTGCCAGTCGGTGCCCGGGCCGGTGACACTGTCAGTGACAGTCAGTGCCACTGTCGGTGACACTCCCGGTGCCAGCCGGTGCCCGGGCCGGTGACACTGTCAGTGACAGTCAGTGCCACTGTCGGTGACACTCCCGGTGCCAGCCGGTGCCCGGGTCGGTGACACTGTCGGTGACACTGTCGGTGCCAGTCGGTGCCCGGGTCGGTGACACTGTCAGTCAGTGACACTGTCGGTGACACTGTCAGTGACAGTCAGTGCCACTGTCGGTGACACTCCCGGTGCCAGTCGGTGCCCGGGTCAGTGACACTGTCAGTGACACTGTCGGTGCCAGCTGGTGCCTGGGCCGGTGACACTGTCAGTGACAGTCAGTGCCACTGTCGGTGCCACTCCCGGTGCCCGGGTCCCGCCGTGGCGCCCCCGCCAGGCGGCAGCAGAGCCTCGGGCCCGGGGGTGGCAGCGCCCGGCCGCGACCACCGGGGGGCGCGCGGGGACACCGGGGAGGGGTCCCGGGGACACTGGGGGTTAGTGCTGGTACTGGGGACACTGGGGAGGGGTCTCGGGGACACTGGGGGTTAATGGTGGTACTGGGGACACCGGGGAGGGGTCCCGGGGGACACTGGGGGTTAGTGCTGGTACTGGGGACACTGGGGAGGGGTCTCGGGGACACTGGGGGTTAATGGTGGTACTGGGGACACCGGGGAGGGGTCCCGGGGGACACTGGGGGTTAGTGCTGGTACTGGGGACACTGGGGAGGGGTCTCGGGGACACTGGGGGTTAATGGTGGTACTGGGGACACCGGGGAGGGGTCCCGGGGGACACTGGGGGTTAATGGTGGTACTGGGGACACTGGGGAGGGGTCCCGGGGACACTGGGGGTTAATTGGGGCAGGTCTCGATGGGGGAAATGAGAGGTTAATTGGGGTGTTAATTGGGGGAGCCCCGATGGGGCTCTGGGTGCTGATGGTGGGAGCTGCTGGAGGGGACACGGACCCTGCTGGGACTAACGGGGTGAGGGGGCTTAAACGGGGGGGGGGTCTCACAGGGACAGGTCCTGCCGTGCCTCCCTTGACCCGCCCGGCCCAGCATGGCCCCGGGTGACAGGATGGGGACAGTCACAGTGACAGGACAGTCACAGTGACAGGACGGGGACAGTCACAGTGACAGGACAGTCACAGTGACAGGACAGTCACAGTGACAGGATGGGGACAGTCACAGTGACAGGACAGTCACAGTGACAGGACGGGGACAGTCACAGTGACAGGACAGTCACAGTGACAGAACGGGGACAGTCACAGTGACAGGATGGGGACAGTCACAGTGACAGGACAGTCACAGTGACAGGACAGGGACAGTCACAGTGACAGGACAGTCACAGTGACAGGATGGGGACAGTCACAGTGACAGGACAGTCACAGTGACAGGACAGGGACAGTCACAGTGACAGGACAGTCACAGTGACAGGACAGTCACAGTGACAGGACAGGGACAGTCACAGTGACAGGACAGTCACAGTGACAGGACAGGGACAGTCACAGTGACAGGACAGTCACAGTGACAGGACAGTCACAGTGACAGGACAGGGACAGTCACAGTGACAGGACAGTCACAGTGACAGGATGGGGACAGTCACAGTGACAGGACAGTCACAGTGACAGGACAGGGACAGTCACAGTGACAGGACAGTCACAGTGACAGGATGGGGACAGCCCCGGTGTCCCCCAGCCCTGGGGCAGGGCCTGTTGGGCCCCTTTTGTCCCCAGGTGCCACCACTGCAGGTCACGAGGGGACACCGAGCGACCCCAATGGTCTGGGGGGAGCGGGACAAGGACAGGACAGGGACAGGGACAGGGACAGGGATGGGACAGGACAGGGACACGGACATGGACAGGAACAGCTCGTCCCGAGCCCCATCGGGTGCGGGGGCGAGGCCGCGGGGCCTTCCCGGGCTGCGGGGCGGGAATTGGGCCGAAAACGCCGGGAAATGGGAAGGCCACGGGCGGGGCGGGCGGTGTTGGTGCCGGAAAGCGAAAGCAGCGCCATTGCTGTCCGTGCTGTCCGCGGCCCCCGCTCGCCCCAAACCGCTCGCTTTGCTGTGAAATGAAGGATTTTGGCCCCAAACCCCGCGACGCCGCCAGACCCCGCAGCTGGCGTGGCCGGGGCGGGGGCGGCCCGCGCTCCCCGCGGTGTCGGGGCAGGGCTGGGCGATGTCTGAGCGGGCTCCGCGCTTCACACAGCGCCGCGGGCCCTGAGGACGTGTCGCACCGCCGCGGCGGCTGCCGCGACATGGCCGAGCCGGCTTGCGGCACGGAACGGGGGCTCGGGGAGGGAAGAGCCGCACGTAACGCGCGGCACCGAGGGCGAGGGCAGCCCCGGCAGCGCCCGCGGCAGCCCGGCCGCGTCTGAGGGAGCCGACCCAACATGGCGCCGGCTCCGCCATTCGCCGCGCCGTCCCCCCAAGGGCGCAGCCCGGCCGCTGGCCCCGCCTCCCCGCGGCGCCCATTGGCCCGTTTGAGACCGACCGGCGCGCTGATTGGCTCTGAGCCGCGCCGCGGCTGCCGCCTCCGCGCTGGGATTAGTCGGCGCTACCATCGATATCCGCTCCTGTCCCGCCCCGCGGCGCGGCCCGCGCAGCCGGTTGGTGCTGGGCGCTGTCAGTTACCGCCAGGCCCCGCCTCCCGCGCCCCATTGGCGGCGGCGCACGTTCATCACGCCGCGGCCCGCGCCGCCGCGGCCGCGCCCATACGGGGTCTCCCTGCGAGCCCGCGCGGGCGCCGATTGGCTGAGCCGCCGCCCGCCCCCTCCCCCCCGCGCCCCCATTGGCCACCGCCCCGCCGCGCTCCCCCTCCCCCACGGGGCGGGGCGCCGGGGGCGGGGCCCGCCCGCCCTCCTCCCCCCCCGCGCCGCACCGCCCTCCCTTCCCATTGGCCGCGCCGCCCGTCGCTCGGCGGCCCGCGCGGCGCCCATTGGCTGCGGGGGCGGCGGGGGCGGGGCGCGGGGCTGCGGCCGCGGCGCGCGGCCCCTCCCTCGGCAGCCCCTCGGCGGCACCGGCGGGTTCGGCCGCTCGCCCGCCCGCGCCCCCGCCCCGCCCCGCGCGCCCGGCCCGGCCCCGGCACCATGAGCGGTAAGGACGGGGCCGGGGCCGAGCGCCGCGCGGGGCCCCGGGCACACGCAGAGGCGGCGGCGCCCGCCCGCTCGGAGGGGCCAGAGGCGGCCCCGCCCCGCCGGGCCGGGCCCCGCCGGGCCGGGCCTCGCCGCGCCGCGCCGGGGGGACCTGCCGGGGGAGGGACCCGGGGGAGGGGGGAAGGCCTCGGGGGAGGGACCGGCGGCCGCGCCGGGCAGGGCTGGAGCGGAGGAGGGGGCGGCGGGGAGTGATGGGGAGGCCCCGGGAATCGGGGCTGGGGGCGGGGGGGGGGGCGAGATCCCGGGGGATCGGGCGCGGAGATGGCGGGGGAGGCCGGGGGGTGGGCGGCTGCGAGCGCAGGCTCCGGGGGCTTTCCCCCCTCGCCGGGCACGGCGCCCCGCGGGGGCGGATGCGGGGCCGGGGGAAGGAGCGAGCGGGCGGGGGGCGCTCGGCGCCCCCTCCCCGGGGCTGACCCCGGCGCTGGGGGCGAGCGCAGGAGCGGGGGGCGCAGCCCCGGTGGCGGCGGAGGATGAGGAGGCTCCTGAGCGCTGGGAGAGGAAGGACTCGGTGGGAGCGGGGACCCCCGAGCCGGGGGGCGGCGGGCGGGGCAGCCCCGGGCAGGGCATCCCGCGGGCCGGACCCTCGGGGGGAATCCCGGGGCGGGAGGTGTGTGCCCCGGCCCGCGGGCGAGGCCGGGGGCAGGCCCGGGGAGCCGCTCGGCGGGGGCCAGGGAGTGTCCCGGGCGGCCGGGGAGGAGCCGCGCCTGGAGCCGGGCCGGGTCCTCCCCCCCTGTCCCGCTGCCAGCTCCTCCTTGGCAGCTCCCCGCTCCTCGCAGCCCCTCGCCGGCTGCGCCCGCAGCACATGGTGCCCCCAGAGCCAGCCCGCCGCGTCCCCTCCCGGCCCTGCCCGGCCCTGCCGGGCCTCGTGCCGCTGCCCTGCCCCAAAATGTCCCTAACCGCGGCTGTCGCTTCCCTCCTGCGCAGACCAGGAGAGCACCGAGGAGATGTCGGCTGTGAAGCCCGACAAGGGCGAAGGCGACGCCAGCAGCACGAGCAGCGCCGGCGGTGGGGAGGCCCAGGTGAGTGGGGGCAGGATCGGCCCTGCTGGCCCCGGGGAACCCGTGGCAAAGTCCAGGCCCGGCCGAGCTGTTTGCTGGGCCCAGGCAAGCGTCCCAGCACGGGCAGGAAGAGGAGGGTGAGCGCTGCCAAGCAGCGCCCGTGGCTTCCCCTGGTCCCCGGCTCTCCTCGGAAACACGCAGTTCCCCTGTGCCAGTGACACCACGGCCCCCGCTGGCCCTTCTCCAGCTCGGGGAGCCCAGGAATGACCCTCCTGCCTGGGGGTTTGTGCCTCAGGGGGATTCCCCGGCCTGGGGGTAGAGGAGCTCTCTCCTGTCTTGGCTTTCCCAGGCAGGCTCCCTCCCAAAAGGCTTTTCCGTGTGGGTTCAGGCTGTCCCGGCCTGACAGCCTTGTGCCTGGCAGTTGTGTTTTTCCGGCTGTGGGTGGGTTTGTTCAGGAAGGAGTGTTTATCTTTTCCGAGTATGCTCCTCCCTGTTTTCTCTTATTAAGTTTTCTTTTTTTTTTTTGTTTCCCCGTTTGGT
Organism: Passer domesticus; assembly: GCF_036417665.1. Taxonomy (NCBI): domain Eukaryota; kingdom Metazoa; phylum Chordata; class Aves; order Passeriformes; family Passeridae; genus Passer; species Passer domesticus. The sequence goes on from NC_087504.1 coordinate 3,417,042, forward strand.
TGTTGGTTTTTTTTTCACTCCGGGCCTGCCCCTCGGGCCGCCTCCCATGCCCGTAACTCCTCCTCTCATCCCCAGGAGTCACAGCCGTCCCCGCTGGCCCTGCTGGCAGCCACCTGCAGCCGCATCGAGTCTCCCAATGAGAATTCCAACAGCTCCCAGGGCCAGCAGGGCGGGAGCGGCGAGCTGGACCTGAACGCGGCCGCCGCCCAGCTCACCCAGTCGGCCAACGGCTGGCAGATCATCTCGGCGGGCTCCAGCACCCCCACGGGCTCCAAGGAGCCGGGCAGCAACGGCAGCAACGGCGGCGACGCCTCCAAGAGCCGCCCGGTCAGCACCGGGCCCTACGTGGTCACCTCGGCGTCCGGCCTGCAGAACCAGCAGGTGCTCACGGGCCTGCCCGGCGTCATCCCCAACATCCAGTACCAGGTGATCCCCCAGTTCCAGACCATCGACGGGCAGCAGCTGCAGTTTGCCACCACCCCGGCGCAGGTGAACGTGCAGCAGGATGCCTCGGGGCAGCTGCAGATCATCCCCGGCTCCAACCAGCAGATCATCACCAGCCGCGCGGGCGGCAGCAACCTCATCGCCATGCCCAACCTGCTGCAGCAGGCCGTGCCCATCCAGGGCGTGGGGCTGGCCAACAACAGCCTCTCCGGGCAGACCCAGTACGTGGCCAACGTGCCCGTGGCCCTGAACGGCAACATCACCCTGCTGCCGGTCAACAGCGTGGCCGCCAGCCTGGCCCCCACCTCGCAGACGGGCACCCTGAGCAGCTCGGGCTCGCCGGACAGCAGCTCCCAGCCGGCCACCTCGGGGGCTGCCAGCAGCTCGGGCAGCACGGCCACGTCCCAGGCCAGCTCAGGCGCCTTCTTCACCAACGCCAACAGCTACTCCACCACCACCACCACCAGTAACGTGGGCGTCATGAATTTCTCCACCAGCGCCACGGTGGGCACCAACGTGCAGGCGCAGACCCCCCAGAGGGCCAGCAGTGTCCCCAGCTCGGACTCTCTGCAGACCCCGGTGTCCGGGGTGGCCCTGCAGCCGGGCCAGCAGAAGGAGGGGGATCAGAGCCAGCAGTCACAGCAGCAGCAGCAGCAGCAGATCCTGATCCAGCCACAGCTGGTCCAAGGAGGGCAGACAATCCAAGCCCTCCAGACCACCCCGCTGTCTGGCCAGACCTTTGCCACTCAAGCCATCTCCCAGGACACCTTGCAGAACCTGCAGCTCCAAGCCGTGCCCAACTCCGGCCCCATCATCATCCGCACGCCCACGGTGGGTCCCAACGGGCAGGTGAGCTGGCAGACCATCCAGCTGCAGAACCTGCAGGTGCAGAACCCCCAGGCGCAGACAATCACACTGGCCCCCATGCAGGGCGTGTCGCTGGGCCAGACGGGCAGCACCAGCACCACGCTGACCCCCATCGCCTCCCTGCCCAGCGGCACCGTCACCGTCAACGCCGCCCAGCTCTCCTCCGTGCCGGGCCTCCAGACTATTAACCTCAGTGCCTTGGGAGCGTCCGGGATCCAGGTGCACCAGCTGCAGGGGCTGCCCCTGGCCATCGCCAACGCCCCCGGTGAGTGCTCGGCTCCCCGGGTCCCCTTTGGCAGCCAGGCACGGGAAGGAGAAGCGCTGGGCCCGGCTGGGCTGGGCGTGGTCGGTGTCAAATGGTGGTGGTGGTGGGGTGGGGCTTGTGCTGGCCCTGGGGACGGAGTGTGTTGATCACAAGACGACACTAAAGGTCTTTTTGGGGAGTTTAAGTCTTGGAATGAAAGGGAGGAGGTGGCTGTGGAGGGAAAGTGGAGAAGAAAGGGGACACCTGGTTTTGTGCCACTGTCCTGCTCTGGAGGCCACCCAGGAGTCTGGGGTCAGGGCTGGGCTGAGGACCCGAGTCCAGCTCAGCTCCTTGGCTGAGCCTGTAAGGCGTCATGGCCATAAAACACAGGGATTAACTGAAAAGCCCATGAAAACAAACCCAGTCACGGAGCCGCGGGGAATTTCCTCCCAGGGGCGGAAGAAAGGGCTCATTAAGTGTCTGGGTGCTGGCGCGGGACAGCGTGACCTCAGCGTGGCCCAGCCGGTCCCGTGGGCACGGGGCACCCTGCTCACATCCCCGGGGATCCACCCCACCGTCTCCCAGGGCCTGGGAAAAGCGGGATACGTGAACGTGGGAACTGAGCTGGAGCCTGCTCAGCTGCTGCCGCGGAAGGGATTGGCCCTGGCAACGCTCTCCACTTGCTTTTCCACTGTTTTCCTTGGGTTTTTTTCCGGGTTTTTTTTTGTGTTCTGGCTCCGGCTGAAAGGGGCTGTTGCTGGATTTAGTCACAGTTGAGAGGCAGCAGAAAATGTTGCTCAATGCAGCCCGAGCTTCCCTCTCGCGAGAGGCAGCGGCTGCTCCCCCGGGCTTGTTTTGCAGCATTATTTTGGGCTGTTGCTACAGCAGCTTGGCTCGCAGGCAAGCCACGAGTCACTCTAGCCTCGGGATTAGCCTGATCCTTGGATTTCCCCGAGCCAGGGACCCGCGGGGGGCTCCCACAGGCGGGGCTGGCACCGGGGGGGTACAGCGTTAGCCTGTGTGACCCGCGGGGTGTGCAGGCTCCCCTCACCCCCAATCCCAAACCAGGGGTGGCTCCTGCCGGGGCCAGGGCTCATTCTTTGCTGCTCCCGGGCTCGTTCCTTGGTGCTCCCGGGCTCCTTCCTTGTTTTGAAGGCGCTGGAGAAAGGCATGGGCGAGCCCAGTTCCTGTATTCGTGCCTGGCTCTGCCCTCGGAGGTGGAACAGGGAGGAACGTTCTAGAGACCACCCATGCAACCGCCTCCTCCTCTCTCTCCTCCTCCTCTCTCTCCTCCTCCTCCTCTCCTTTTTTTTAGCTCAGCAGCTCTCAGCCCTCGATCAGCGTGGAGAATTCCCCGCAAGCGGCTGCAGCAGCAGCGGGGCCTCCTGGCTCTGTCCCCAGCCCCGAGGACGTGACGCTGGCGCTGTCACTGTGGCACGGGGACATTTTAACAGCAAAGCCAGAGCAGGGTTCAGAGCGGTTTTTTGGGGAGCCCCAGCCCTGTGGGATGGTCCCGGAGGCTCCTGTGGTGAAATGGGGAAAGCTGTGGCCAGCACAGAGCTTCCTGGCGCCGGCCCAGGGGCAGGCTTTGACTCCAGGCCGGAGGAGTTTTGCTCAGGCCGTGTCCCTCAGACGTGGCAAAGGGTCCCTTTGTCCCCCCAGCCACCACCAGCCGCTCTCCCAGGGGTGCTGAGCCCCCCAGGCCTGCGTCCCTCCGGATCCGAGCTCTCCCATGGGAATTTGAGGGAGGGGTTTGTTCCCAACGCTCCCCAAACCCCTGAGAGTTTTCCAAGCCTCCATGTGTGCTGGAACTTTCTGCTCCAGGCAAGGAGCTGGGAAGGATTTTTGGAGCAGGAAAAGCTCCTGTGCTTCCGGGGGGAGGCAGATGGAAAATGAGCCCTGGCCGGGGAGGGGACTGTGGCTGGTTTTCATTGGATGCTGTTCCTGGGGAAGGAGGAGGTGCCCAGCCCGGGGTGTGGTGGCCCCAGCTGCCACCTGGGCTGGCAGCACTGCGTGTCCTGCCCCTTGCAGAGCTCAGCCCGGCCTCCTGGGGGCTTCTGTGTCCCCTCCTGAACCCCTGTGGCTCCCAGCCCCTCGGGTCTGTTGCCAATGAGGTTTTCTCCTGGTTTTTGACAGGGGAAAAATCCCTCAGGGAGAAAACAACACCTGAAAAGGTCTTCAGAACTGGGATTTTTTTGCTCCTGGGTAGGATGCAGAGCCCAGCTCTGTGCAGGTCTGACTTGGAGTCTGTGTTGACAGGGTGGCTCAGAGGCTGTTTCTTCCTCCTCCCTGGCCAGGCTGGGAAGGAGCAGAGGCAGGGACAGCTCTGTGGCCACCAGGGGTGGCATGTGGGCAAACAGGCCCTTCCACTGGCTCTGCCCCTGGGGAGGGCACCCCCAGAGCCAGGGAGGGGGGATTTCCTCAGCTGGCAGTGCCCCAAAACCCTCCCCGGGCTGCTGCCAGCGCTGCCCGCATGAGAGGGATGGGGTCTGGGGCTCAGGTGGGGTCTGCAATACCTCAGTGGGGTCTGAGAGCCACCTCAGTGTCACCCCAGCCCGCCCAGGGAGGGGACATCCTGTGTGAGGGGGATGATGGTGGGGATTTTGTGACATCGGGGTTTCTCTTCCTCTTTTGCCATAGGGAGGGACTGTTCTGAGCTCGGTGTCCTTATAGTGGCTCTGTCCCCATGTGCTTGTCCCTGTCAGAGCCCCGCTGTCCCCATGTCCCTGTCCCAGCCCTACCTGGCTGAGGAATGTGCAGCTCAGAGAAGTCAGCACTAGAATTAACTCCCCTTGTTTTGGGGGCACTCAAGGGATATCCCTCGTTTTGGGGTGTTTGATTCCAGGGCTGGATGGAGCTGTTGGGTGGGATTGGCATTTCCTGGGCAGCACGAGCTCCCCTGCAGCTCCTCGGGTGGAGGATGAGGGGGAGTGGAGCAGTCCCTGGTGGGCACAGGAGCCCTGGGCAGTGTGTGCAAACCCCTCCTGCTCCCACTCGGCCCTTCCAGGGCCCTTCCCAGAGTGGGGCCCGTGGCACAAAGCCCCGATTGTGTCCTGTTTGCTGGGTTTTGAGGGCAGCTTTGTAGCGGGGCCTGGATGAGGCATCCCCATGGCATGGAGCGTGGCGGGGAGGGGAGAAGGAGCCGGCCCTGAGGAGCGCGCGGCCCTTGTTTGTCTCACCGCAGCCGTGACATCACGGCACAAACCAGCACATTGTGAAACTTCCTGCTCTGGATCCCAGCCGGGCTGGACTTTACATCCCCTCTGCGCTCCTGGCCTGACCTCCCTCCCTGTGCTTCCCCGGGGACTGGCACGAGCCCCCAGAGACCCCGGGCTGGCCTGGGAAGGAGGGGAGCGATCCCGGCAGAGCCTGCCTTGTCGCAGCTTTGCCCGGGCGAGCTTGTGCCCCACGCAAAGTCCCCGTGGAGGGGACACCCCGTGGGTGCTGGGCCCCGTGGGGCAGCCCTGCTCCTCCTCCTTTTGCTCTCCCTGCTGCTGCTCTGGGCAGGCTCAGCGGGGCAGGGAAGGGCTGGCAGCCGTGCCGGTCGGACGGGTCGGGTGCGCGGCACCCACCCCATGACTCCTCCCGGGAGAGGTCCCGGCTCCAGACGCGTCTGCCGGGCCCTGATCTGCCTCTCCCTTTTATCTGGGCCAGCCCCAGCCCTGCTGGAGCCCCGTCCTTATCACCCCACACAGGAGACACGTCCTGGCTCCCGGCTTTGGGGGAGTTTCCGCCTGGCTCCTTTCCAGAGCGTCAGCTCCCACCTTAGCACGGCTGGACGGCTCCTCATCCCCTCCCTCCCCATCCCAGGATGCCTGGGTTAGATCCTGGGGGTGATACAGGCATCGCTTCCTCCTTGGGATCAAAAACTTGGGGTTTGTGGCTCAGGAAGGCTTCCACTCCTGATTGCTGTGAGGGAGAGGCACACAGAGGTTCGGGTGAGGTGGGAGGCTCCTGCTGGGGTTCCCCGCCTTGGGAATTGCCCTTCCCTGTCTCAGCCAGGCATCTTCCTCCTTCCACAGCCCTCACACAGGGATTTCTGCCTGGATGGCAGGGCTGCTTTGGTGGGACCTGCCTGTGCTGCAGGGTGAGCTGCTCTGGGTGCTTTCACCCAGCCAAGGCAAGGCAGGACCAGAGGCTTCATCCCGGTTCTGCGACAGTTCAGGGGGGAATTTCAGGGGCAAAGGGGCTCTGTCTGTCAGTCTGCAGCGTGACAGAGGCATTTGGAAAATCCTGGGGGACTCAGGGATCTGGCAAAGTGGATGATGAGGTGATTCCCTGCCTCAGCTCTGTCCCCTTTCACAGCCCACCTCGCTCATTCCATCGGGTCCATCCCAATGTATCCCCCTCCCAAAGGAAGTGTCGCTCATCCTGATGCACAGAAAGCTCCAGCAATTACAGGAGCTGCCCAAGGAGTGGCTTCTGGAGTCATCAGAGTCCAAATTAAAGCCCAATTACTCACTGGGCTGCAGGCCTCCAGCCTGCCCCATCCTCTGGTTCCCTCTCCATGGCCCCGATCTCCAAGGAATTGCTGAGCCAGAGCTTGGCTCATTTACATGGATGAGCTCCTGGTGCAGATTAACTCGTTTTGCAAACCAGGGAGGGAATCAGATGGGAAAAAACCACGGGGACATAGTTCCAAAGCCACTTTGTCCCTTTGTGCAGCTCTTTGGTGCGTCTGGAGCAGCTGGGGTTTGTTCTGGGCAGGGCAGTGACCCCAAAAACTGGGCAGGAAATGGGGAGAACTCGAGTTGTGAGGTACAAAATGTGGATTTTGGAGGTATTTTCTGGAACACACCCTGAAAGGTTGGGGCTGCGTGTCCCCAGGTTTTGCTTTTCTTTCTTTTCACCTGAAAACTTCCTCTTGCCACGTGGTGCCCGGTGCCAGCTCTCCCCCCTCACCCTCTGCCCAGGCACAGCTGCCAGAGGTGCAGAGTTTGCACAATCAGCCCCAGTTTGTTGGTTTTGGGTTTCATTTCCAGCTCTTCCCCTAAAAATGAACACGGGGTCTGTTCCCCTGCCTGAGGCTGGCCAGGGTGGGTGTGAGAGCTGCTCTCTCCTCCCCGCCGGGCATTTCTCACCTCCTGGTAGTTTGCTAAATAAAGCAAACAAGCCCCAGCTTCTTCCTGCACAAGGAACACCTTGTCTGCAGAGAATCCTCAAGCCAAGATTCTGGGGTTTGGGTTTTTTGGTGGGACACCAGAAACTGCCCCGTTCCTGGGGGGGCTCAGAGTTCATTGGTGGAGCCGGGCCAGGGGCAGCTCCCCTCTCCTGCCTTCCCAAAATCCCTCTTTCTTCTTTTTCCAAGGATTAAACCTCCTCTTGCTCTATTACTATTATATTTTTGAGGGCTTTGCTGACCCGAGTGTGGAGCCTGCAGGGAAGCTTTGGTCTCAGCAGGCACGTGTATTAGCAGGGATAATAAATGTGAATTATCTCTCTGCCCGCTTTCCCCTGAACCTGTCGTATCCCAGAGATTTCAGAGCTCCTGCTTGGGGTGGATGATCCCTGCAGGTCCAGGATCTGCTGCCCTGGGTTTATACCTCGCTCAGGGGTGGCCACAGATCTCCAGCAGCAGGATTTGGGTTTGTTCCCCCAGCGCCAAAAGGCCAGAAAACGCCACACAGGCTTTTGCCTCTTGGAGGATTGAAGCCATTCCAAGGCATCCTGGCTGGATTCTCCCCCTCCCTGCTGTATTTTTGGGGAAAGAACTTGTGTTTTCTCCTGGTTTGGGATTTTTTTGGGGACAGTTGTGTTTTCTCTTGGCTTTTTTTTTTCTTTGTTTGTTTGGTTTTTTTGCTTTTTTCAGCTTTTTTTTCCTTGATTTTTTTTTTTTCCCCCAGCAGCTCTTCCCATCCGGGGAAATCTCTAATCCATGGCTGGAGCACAAAGCTGTCAGCTCTGGCTTAGGAAGCTTAAAAACCCCTCCCAGGCTGGCTGCGTGCGGGGCTGTGACTGCACACACGTCACTGGAGCTGCAGGGAGGGACTGGGAAGCTCCTGAAATCCTCAGCTTGGCAGGGAGCTCGGGAATGTGGCACCGAGGGCCAGCCTTCAAATCGTGTCACCTTTGGAGGGGACAATTTCCTCCTCCAGGCCTGGCTGGGACAGCATTCCCGTGCTGCCAGGGGTGAGGGCAGAGCCCAGGGTTGGTCCCAGGGGATGAAGGGGCAGTCCTCGGGGTTTACGTGCCAGGTGACAGCCCCCAGTGACATCCTGGCTGCTCCTGCCCTGTCCCCGGTGTGACAGGGCCAGGCTCTGCTCCTGGGGGGTGCTCGGAGCTGTGGGTGTCCCCCCCAGGCCAGCTCTGCCTTTCCCAGGGAATCTGCATCCCCGTGGGCTGGGGGCAGCAGACCCCCCCATCTGCTCCTGCCTCTTCTCCCAGCTCACAGGACGTGGGCACGGCCTCAGGCTGTGCTGGGAGGCTTCAGCTTGGATTTTAGGGATGATTTCTTCACTTTGCGCTGGCTCCTGTCCCTCGTGAGCCCCAGGGGCCCGTTCTGGTGGCTCCTGTCCCTCCGTGGAGCTTTGCCCGGGCGCCACTGACGCCTGCTGGCACTGGCACCGCCAGGGACTGGGGAGGTTGTTCCTGCCAGGAATTCTTCCTCATTCCCAGCGCCGTCTCCGGGTTGTGAAACTCCCTCCTGGCACCTCCAGCCTGCGCCTCACGGGGGATTTGAAATTTATCCTTCTCCAACCCCCCTGGCTCCTGCCTCGGAGCTCCTGTGTGGAAAACCAGGATTGTAAAGGAAATTTCCGTGCTTGGCCGAGGTGCTGGTCTCAGCAGGGCTTCCCAGAAGGATCGTGGGCTGGGCTTTGGGAATGGCAGCTTGGAAAGGGCAGAGGGGATGCAGTGAGTGACCAGCAGCCCCAGGACACCCCCACTGACCTTCCTGTCACCTCATCCTCACTGGAGCTGCTGGAAACAGCACCAGGAAAAGCCCCAGATGGGTTTTTTGGGAATATTTCCCACCTGGAGCTTCATTTCCCAGCCTTGGGAGAGCAACCCTGGAATGAGATAAAACCCCAGGCATGCTTGTCTCAAACTTGCCACACTCGGGTCACAGAAATCGGATTCCTTGTGAGGAAATTGCTGGGAAAAAGGTGAATCTGTCTCAAACCTGCCACATTGAGGTGACAGCATGTCCTTCCTGTGAGGAAACTGGTGTGAAAAAGGCAGATTTGGGGCTGGAATCACAGCCCCTGGAAATAAATTAAAGACCTGGACCAAAATGGGGGAAATGTGGAGGCCCAGGGGCTGGGGAGGCCAGGGAGAGCCCCAGGCTGGGGAATGTCAGGAAAGCCGAGGGAAGAGGGTGGGATTCACACTCCTCGGCAGGAGGGGAGCCTGCTGTGACCTGCCACGTTGCCTTGCAGGTGAGCACGGGGCCCAGCTGGGGCTGCACGGCGGCAGCGGGGACGGGCTGGGCGACGAGAGCGCGGCCGTGGAGGAGGGGGAGACCAGCCCCGACCCCCAGCCCCAGCAGGGCCGGAAAACACGGAGGGAAGCCTGCACCTGTCCCTACTGCAAGGAAGGAGAGGGCAGGTGAGGCTGCTGTCCCCGGGACTGGCACCAGGAGCACCCCCAGAGTGCCTCGTTTTATGGAATTCTTTGGGTTGGGAAGGGTCCCTCAGACCATCAGCTCCAGCTGTTCCCCCAGCCCTGGCAAGGCCACCCGTGTCCCCAAGTGCCACATCCACGTGGCCACCTGGGCACCCCCAGGTCCTGTCCCAGCTTTCCAACCCCAATTCCCCGTGTCCCATGTTGTGAGCCAAGGGCAGGACCTGGCTCTCGACCTGGCTGAACCGTACCCCACACCTGGCTGAACGTCACCCCACACCTGGATGAATGTCACCCCAAACCTGGATGAATGTCGCCCCAAACCTGGCTGAATATCACCCCAAACCTGGCTGAATGTCACCCCACACCTGGCTGAACGTCACCCCGAACCTGGCTGACTGTCACCCCACACCTGGCTGAATGTCACCCCACACCTGGCTGAACGTCACCCCAAACCTGGATGAATATCACCCCACACCTGGCTGAATATCACCCCAAACCTGGCTGAATGTCACCCCACACCTGGCTGAATGTCGCCCCAAACCTGGCTGAACGTCACCCCAAACCTGGATGAATATCACCCCACACCTGGCTGAATATCACCCCAAACCTGGCTGAATGTCACCCCACACCTGGCTGAATGTCACCCCACACCTGGCTGAATGTCACCCCACACCTGGCTGAACCGCACCCCACACCTGGCTGAATATCACCCCACACCTGGCTGAATATCACCCCAAACCTGGCTGAATGTCACCCCAAACCTGGATGAATGTCACCCCACACCTGGCTGAATGTCACCCCAAACCTGGATGAATGTCACCCCACACCTGGCTGAATGTCACCCCAAACTCATCAATCCCACAGGTCCTAATCCAGCAGATCCCCCCCAAGGCTGTATCGCCTGAAATTCCCTCGCCTTTAACCCTTCCCTTCTTGCAGGAGCTCTGGGGATCCAGGGAAAAAGAAGCAGCACATCTGCCACGTGCCGGGCTGCGGGAAGGTGTACGGGAAGACCTCGCACCTGCGGGCGCACCTGCGGTGGCACACGGGGGAGAGGCCCTTCATCTGCACCTGGGTGCTGTGCGGGAAGCGCTTCACCCGCTCCGACGAGCTGCAGCGGCACAAGCGCACGCACACAGGTGGGGCTGCGCTGCTGGGGGCTGCGCGCCTCGGGGGGCGGCCTCGGGGGTCCCCGAGGTGAAATTCCAACGGCCTGGAGGGTTGGCTTTGAGCTCTTGGGGTGAGAGTCCCTCCAGGGCCTGAGCATGCTTGTGGGGAGGAACCTTTTCCCAAAATTCCAACCTTTTCCCAAAATTCCAACCTTTTCCCAAAATTCCAGCGTCCTTGAGCATTGGCCTTGAGCTCCTGGGCTGAGAGCCCCTCCAGAGCCTGAGCATGCTTGTGGGGAGGAACCTTTTCCCAAAATTCCAACCTTTTCTCAAAATTCCAATGTCCTTGAGCATTGGCATTGAGCTCTTGAGGCTGAGAGCCCCTCCAGAGCCTGAGCATTCTCCTGGGGAGGAACCTTTTCTCAAAATTCCAACCTTTTCTCAAAATTCCAATGTCCTTGAGCATTGGCCTTGAGCTCCTGGGCTGAGAGCCCCTCCAGAGCCTGAGCATGCTCATAGGGAGGAACCTTTTCTCAAAATTCCAACATCCTTGAGCATTGGCCTTGAACTCTTGGGGTGAGAGCCCCTCCAGAGCCTGAGCATTCTCCTGGGGAGGAACCTTTTCCCAAGGTCCCACCCTTTTCCAAAAATTCCAGCGTCCTGGAACATTGGCCTTCAGGCCTTCACTGCTGGCCCTGACCCCTCTCGCGGGCAGGAGCCTCTTCCCAAATCCCACCCTCCTGCCCTCCCTGACGCCCTCTCCCTCCCCCAGGAGAGAAGAAGTTCGCCTGCCCGGAGTGCCCCAAACGCTTCATGCGCAGCGACCACCTCTCCAAGCACATCAAGACCCACCAGAACAAGAAGGGAGGCGCCGGCAGCGTGGCCATGAACGTCTCGGCCGTCCCCATGGACACGGCGGCCGCGGCCGAGGGCAACGGCGGCGCCACGCCCTCGGCGCTCATCGCCACCAACATGGTGGCCATGGAGGCCATCTGCCCCGAGGGCATCGCCCGCCTGGCCAGCAGCGGCATCAACGTCATGCAGGTGGCTGACCTGCAGTCCATCAACATCAGCGGCAACGGCTTCTGAGCGCGGCCCCGCCCGCACCACCCGAAGGCCAGAGCTATATATATATATATTTTTTAATTTCGGCTTGTTTTATTTTTTTCCCCCCTTTTTTTTGTCCGTTTTCCCTCCCCGCCTTTCCTGCCTCCCCACCCGAGGTCCTTTGGCGTCGTCATGCCTTGGTCCTTTTAGCAAAAAAAAACCAAAAAAAACAACAATGAAAAAAAAAAAGCAACGACATGAAATATCGACAAAACAACGCAAAAAAAAAAAAAAACAACACAAAAAAACTAAAAAGAAAAAAAAAAAAGAAGATAAAAGATTCTATATTATTATATATATATAAAAATATAAAATGTGTTCGTTTGAGAGAGGAGAGATGTTGCTGTGACCATGGCGTGGTCCCTTTGATGCCTTATCCTGGAGCAGGTCGGCCCCTCTGGGGCGCGTCGGACAATGCCTGAGCTCTCCCTCCCTCCCCAATCCCATTCCCATCAAATCCCTAAACCCTCCCCGGGCTGTCGGCGCTTTGCTTTGAGGTGACTCTGTAATTCCTTTGGCATTCTGGGGGGAGATCCCGCTGGATTTTTCACCCTTGGACTCCCACTGCCCTCCCCTGCCTTGGCAGGTGTTGTTTTTATTTCTTTTTCTTGGATCTTGGTTTTTTTCCAGCCGTTTTCTTGGCAAGGCTCCCTGTCCCGTGGGAGTGGAGTTGCTCCATGGGAAGGTCGTGGACAGAGGGGCTGGGAGGCAGCCCTGGGGGGACAACTGGAGCCTCCTCAGGGGGGAAAAGATGATTTTTTTTTTTTCATTGCAGCCAGCGTTAAAATTAATAATAATAGTAATAATGGGGAAAAAGGAGAATCTGCGGAGCTCAGCCGGTGTGGAGCGAGGGGGCAGCACCGCAGGGACACGAGGGACACTCGAGGGTTTTGCTGTGGCACCTCTGGAGGTGGCTCCTGACAAAAAAAAAAGGGTGCTGGAAATAGGGACAGCTTGGGGGAAAAAAAAAAAAAAAACCCAAAGGGTTTTTCAGGATCCTGCTCTTCCCGCCGTGGGAGGGCTCGGTCCTTTCCGTTCTTCCTCCCACACCCTCCTCTTCCTGCCCCAGCCACATCCCGGCCCTGCCTGGGCTCCAGACGGGGCTGGGGGTGCAGGGAGTGGATCCCCAATAGGAAACTGGGATTGTTCCCAGGGAGCAGCTCTGGGGAGAGCCCAGCAGGGCCCTGCAGTGCCCCGGGCTGGGGAGCCCAGGAGGGGCTGGAGCTGACCCCGAACTTCCCTGCTCCCATTCCGGGGTCGGGGCAGGACCCCCTCTCTCTCTGGGGGGTGCAGAGGGGATCCCCCCCCGGGATCACAGCTGATGCATGAATCCCACCTGCCCTGGGCCGATCCCACCTGTCCCAGGTCTGTCCCGGGCTATTCCCACCTGTCCTGGGTCATTCCCCCCTGTCCTGGGTCATTCCCCCCTGTCCCGGTCTATCCCCCCCCTGTCCCAGGCCTGTCCCAGGCCATTCCCCCGGGACACGGGGCCGTGTCCCCTCCCGGGCTCGTGGCCCCCCACACCCAGTGCTCCCCACCTGGGTCAGCCCCGCTCCTGGTCCTGGCCCTGCTCCCCGTTCTCCCGGGACAGCCCCGGGAGAGGAGTGGCCCCGGCTGCCCCGTCCTCATCCCGAGCTCCGGCAGCCGGCAGGAATCTTGGTTTGATTTGGGTTCGTTGTTTTTCGGTTTTTTTTTTTTTGTAAAAAACACGCAAAAAAAAAAAAAAGGAAAGGCAGCAGAAGCTCCCCGGGGAGGGGGCGCAGGGCCCGGCCCCCCAGCCCCCCCCGGCTCTCTCTCTCGATATCTATTTTTGCATTTGTATATTTTTATATAGGAAACTTTAAGCATTTGTATTTTAATAACCCTGTGAAGCACTATGAGCTGCCCCCGACCCCCCCAGCCCAAAATCCACAAAGGATCGGGACAAAAAAAAACAGGAGGTTTCTTAATTTAATGGTCAATTTGGTGATTTTACCCCCTCCCCGAAGCCCCCCGAGCCCAGCTGTGTCCCCGGAGGGGATCAAGTGCCAAAGCCCATCCCGGGTGTGGGATGTCCCCGGCTGTCCCCTGCCGATGTCCCCGCTGTCCCTTCCCCACGGATTGTCCCCGAAGGAGCTTGGCTTTCCTATGGAAACGCAGCCGCGAGGGAGGGGGACCCCAGGGACCCCCGGGGGGCTCTGCTCAGAGCCTGGGCTTCTCCCCTATGGATTTTTGGGGGGGGATCAGAGCATTTTGGGGGGGGGTCCACACCACCAGCGCTGCTCCCAGTGCCGAGGGAGGGGGAGCAGCTGGATCCCACCGCCCCCATTTTGGCTCTGTTGGCACCGGGGGTCCCCACCCTGCTCCTGGCACCCCCCACCCACCCCGAGCCCCCCCAGCAGCCCCCAGATCCCCCCCCAGCCGTTCCCGGGACACAAAACACAAACGTGCCTTGACAAGGGGGTGACAGGCTGGGGATGAGCCCCTCCTGCTCCGCTCCCGCCCCCACTGAGGGTCTGGGGGGCTCGGGGGGCTGCCCCCCTCTCCCAGCTTTAATCCACTCTCACCCCTTCATTCCGGGGGGCCGGGGCTGGTTCTCTATGCAGCGGGGGGGTCCTGGGGGGTCCAGCCCCCCCAAACTGGCAATAATTCTCACCCTGTTTGATCTCGTCCCGTCTCTGTTGTTTTAATTTGGGGAAGGGGAGGGGAGGGGGGTTGGTTTTTACAAATCCGGTGGCTGATGTCATAAACCTCCCCCCCCAAAAGCGATTTTTGGGGGGGAGGGGGTGGTGGATGATTTTTTTTTTTTGGGTCCCAAAGTGCTATTTTTTTGTACAAAAAAAGACTTAGATGAAACTGTTAGTTTTGGGGGGCTCCTTTGTAAATGGGGAACGACGAGTTCTTTTTGTAATAAACATGAGTCGCTGGCGTTGTCTGGAAGTCTGCGGGGGTCCCTTGGGGGGCACGGCGGTTTTGGGGGGTGGCAGGGGTGCAGTGGCATCAGTGAGGACAGGGGACACTGAGCTGTGTTTGGGGGGTCACAGGCCGGTTTTGGGGGTGCAGTCGGTCCCAGAGTGGCAGCAATGAGGACAGGGGACACTGAGCTGTGTTTGGGTGACGCAGGGCAGGGGCCAGGCCTGGCTGCCCCCCCAGACACCCCGGCTCTCTCCTCCCTGATGCGGGGGCAGCACCTTCCTCCTCCTCCTCCTTTTCTTCCTCCTCCTCCTGCTGCTGCTGCTGCTACTCCTGCTCGGCTCCTCTCCCCATCGGCCCCGCAGAGGCTCCCATGGGGCGCCCAGGTGGGTGCTGGGGGGGCACAGCCGGGGCTGGGGGGGCATTTCTGGGGGGGTTCAAAGCCCCCCCCTGTGCGAGCGTGTCCCGGCAGGTCCCCTCAACCTGACCTGCGTGTCCTACAAGCACCCGAGCGTGCGGGGCGCGCTGGGGGGCGCGGGGGGCGCGGCGGGCGCCGTGCGCTGCCCCCCCGGGCAGTGCTGCGTCGGCATCTGGAACCGCAGCCACGCTCTGGTGCAGGGTGAGACCCCCGGGAGCGGGCACGGGGAAAGGGGGGCTGCGCTGCCAGCCTGCCCCGGCCGGTGCTGCGGGGGATTGGTCCTGCCCCGGGGGGATTTTGGGGCAGGATGGAGAGGTTGGTCCTGCCCCGGGGGGATTTTGGGGTAGGATGGAAGGGTTGGTCCTGCCCCGGGGGGATTTTGGGGTAAAATGGAGAGGTTGATCCTGCCCCGGGGGGATTTTGGGGTGAGATGAAAGTGTTGGTCCTGCCCCCGGGGGATTTTAGAGGAACAGAAGGAGCTGGGGCAGGATTGAGGACTTTGGTCCTGCCCTGGGGGGTCTCGGGAAGGAAAAAGGGGTCTGATCCCGGCCGGGGGGATTGGGGAGCAGGGGCTGATCCCGGCTGGGGGGGATTGGGGAGGTTCTGGTCCCAGCAGGGGGGTCGGGAGGTTCTGGTCCCTCCCAGCGGCTGCGCTCGGCCTTGGCCTTGAGCAGCGGCTGCAGCGGCGCTGGGGAGGAGCAGCTGCGGGGGGGACCTGCACAGGGGGTCCCACCTGTCCCCTGTCCCCTGCCGGGGTGACCGTGCCGTGTCCCCAGGCTGCTGGGGAGGCCGGGGGGACGCGTGTCCCTCGGCCACGTGCGCGCCCAGCCCCGCGGGACACCCCGGCAGCTCCGTGCTGCTGTGCCTGTGCCACGGCCACCTCTGCAACGGCAACGCCACCGGCACCGCGGCGGGCACCGGCACGGCCGGGGGGCTCGGGGGGCCCCGCCAGGGCCCAGGTACGGGGCCCGGGCACTGGGGAAGCCGTCGGATCCCCTAAAGTGTCCCCACCACGCTGGGGCTCCGTGTCACCTCAGTCTCTGTCCCCAGTGCCCGGCCGGGGGGGCTCCGCGGGGACCCTGTGGCTGCTGGGTGCCAGCCCCCTCCTCCTCATCCTCCTCACCTGTCTGGGCGTCCTCGGTAGGGACAGGGACACGGCGGGGACGGGGGGACCCCCGGGCGCAGCCACCCCCTACCCGATGTCCCCTGGGTGTCCCCAAATGCCACATCTCTGGTGTTCCCGGAGTGCGGGTCCCCGGGGTGGAGGCGGGGTGTCCCCAAGTGTTGTGTCGCTGGGGCGGGGTGTCCCTGGTGTCCCTGTGACCCCTCGGGGTGGGGTGTCCCGGGTGGGGTGTCCCCCGTGTCCCGAGCACCCCGGGATGCCACATTCCCCGTGTCCCCCGCCTGGCGAGGGGGGGCTGTCGGTCCCTGGAGCCCCCAGGTCCCGTGTCCCTGATTTGGGGGGTTCCTGTGGGGGCGGTCCCCCGATGGGGGTGTCCCCGGTGTCCCCATCCAGGACTGCGCTGGACAAGGGCCCGCACGGGGCAGTCACCGCGGGGGGGGCGGAGAATCGGGGTCCCCCCGGAGCCCCCCAGCCCGGACCTGCCTGCGCTGCACTTCCTGCAGGTGCGGGGCACCCGCGGGCCGGGGACACCCACGGGAGAGGGACCCCATGGGGCAAGGACACCCACGGGAGAGGGGCACCCACGAGGGGAGGGATACCCACGGGAGAGGGGCACCCACGGGAGAGGGACACCCACGGGGAAGGGACACCCACGGCTCCATCCAGGTGGGAGGGCAGGGCAGCAGGTGACGCTGGGAGGGGGCACCCAAACGGGGAGGGGATGTGGGGACACCCACGGCAGAGGGGGCATCAGCCCAGGGGGGGCACAGCAGCGCTGGGGGTGCCCGGGGAGCCCCAGAGGTGCCCGGATACGAGTGTCCCCGTATGACGCGCTGTGTCCCTGTCCCCGCGTGTCCCCCGGGCAGGTGCTGCAGTCGGGGCGCTTCTCGGCCGTGTGGCGGGGCACGCTGCGCCAGCGGCCCGTGGCCATCAAGGCGTTCGCGGCCGGGGCCGGCAGCCGGTTCGCGGCCGAGCGCGCCGTGCACTCGCTGCCGCTGATGGAGCACGAGAACGTGGCCAGGCTGCTGCACACCCGCGCGGCCGGGCCCCGCGGCCGCGGGGGGCTCCTGGTGCTGCAGCTCTACCCGGCCGTGGGTCCCCCCGGGGGCTGCGGGGGACCGGGGGGACAGCAGTCTGGGGGGCCCGGGGGGGGAACAGGAGCTTGGGGGGACTGGGGGGATTGGGGGGGGAACAGGAGCTTGGGGGACTGGGAGTGGAGGAAACAGGAGTTTCGGGGTATGGGACGGCAACAGGGGTGGGGGGAACAGGAGCTTGGGGGGGGCTGCGGGGGACCGGGGGGGACAGGAGTCTGGGGGGCCCGGGGGGGGAACAGGAGCTTGGGGGGGGCTCGGGGGGGTACCAGGGGTGGGGGCAGCAAGAGTTTGGAGGGCTCAGGGTGGACCAGGGGGGTGTAAAAGGAGTTTGGGGGTATGGGGGGCAACAGCGGTGGGCATAACAGGAGTTTGGGGGGCTCGGGGGTAACAGGTTTGGGGGGCTCGGGGGTGTGCAAGGGGTTGAGGGGGCTCAGGGGGTGCGTGGGACAGTCGGGGAGCACAGGGGTGGGGACGGGGGCCTGGTGGGGGGAGATGCGTGGGAGAGCCCGGGGGGTGCCCCACGTCCCCAGCCGTGTCCCCCGCGTGTCCCCAGGGCTCCCTGCGCCACTTCCTGGGCCAGCACGTGGGGACGTGGGCGGGCAGCGTGCGCCTGGCGCTGTCCCTGGCCCGCGGCCTGGCCTTCCTGCACCAGGAGCTGTGGCGCGACGGTGAGGGTGGCACCCCGGGGTGAGGGTGGCACCCCTGGCGTCCCCCGCCCTGTCCCCCCGTGACCCCGCTCTGTCCCCAGGGCTGTACAAGCCCAGCGTGGTGCACCGGGACCTGAGCAGCCAGAACGTGCTGGTGCGGGAGGACGGCACCTGCGCCATCGGCGACTTCGGGCTGGCGCTGGCGCTGCCGCCGCGCGCCCAGGACAGCGCCGGCTCCCGGCACGCCGTGGCCATCCGCAAGGTGACAGCGGTGACATGGCCTGGGCTGGGGTGGCAGGGGACCCGTGGGTGGCATGGCATGGCATGGGATCCATGGGTGGGAAGGGAAGGGAAGGGAAGGGAAGGGAAGGGAAGGGAATGTGACAAGGTGACAGCCCTGGGTTGGGGATGGCACCCCAGATGTCACTGGCACTGTGGGCTGTGGCTGCCAGCTGAGCCCATGCGCCCACACGAGCCTGTCCCTGGCCTGGTGGCCCTGATGGCCCCGGTGGTCCTGGTGGCTCCAGTGGCCCTGGTAGCCCTGATGGCCCTGGTGGCCGCAGTGGCTCTGGTAGCCCCAGTGGTCCCGGTGGCCCTGCTGGCCTCAGTGGTCCTGGTGGCCCTGGTGGTCCCTGTGGCCCTGGTGGCCCCGGTGGCCCCGGTGGCCCCGTGCCCCGAGCTCAGGGCCCGCTCGGGTGCAGGCGGGCACCCAGCGGTACCTGGCACCCGAGATCCTGGACGAGAGCCTGGACCTGCGGGCCTGGGGCCGGGCGCTGCGCCAGGCCGACGTCTACGCGCTGGGCCTGCTGCTCTGGGAGATCCTGTCCCGCTGCCAGGCGCTGAGCCCCGGTGAGCCCCGGCGAGCCCCCGCGCCCCCCGCGCCGCCCCCGGCCCCGCTGACCCCCGGCCGCCCCGCAGGAGCCCCGGTGCCGCCGTTCCGGCTGGCCTACGAGGCCGAGCTGGGCGCCAGCCCCAGCGGGGCGCAGCTGCGGCGCCTGGCCGCCGACGAGAGGCGGCGGCCGCTGATCCCCCCGGCCTGGCACCGCGCCCCCCAGGTCAGAGCCCCCCCAGGCGCCCCCGGCAGTCTGGGGGGTCCCGGGGGTCCGGGGGGGGTCCCTGCCTGGGTGCCCGGGAGGGTTTGGGGTGCCCAGGGGTGCTGCGGGTGCCCCCGCCCCTGCTTTGGGTGTCACCCGGGGGTGCCCAGGGGGTCCCAGGGGTGCTGAGGGTGCCCCTGCCCCTGCTTTGGGTGTCACCCGGGGGTGCCCGGGGGGTCCCAGGGGTGCTGCGGGTGCCCCTGCCCCTGCTTTGGGTGTCCCAGGGGGTCCCAGGGGTGCTGAGGGTGCCCCTGCCCCTGCTTTGGGTGTCACCCGGGGGTGCCCGGGGGGTCCCAGGGTGGCAGGGTGACTCGGGAAACCCGGGGGGGTCCCAGGGTGGCGGGGGTGTTTGGGGGGGTCGCTGCCCAGGGTCCCCCCCGATGCCCAGCCATGGCGCTGAGGGCAGCGGGGGCTGTCCCCGCTCGGGGGTGGCACCCCGGGGTGTCACCTGCGGGGGTCCCGCAGCCCGGGGGGGCTCTGCCGGAGCTGCTGGAGGATTGCTGGGACCCGGACCCCGAGGCGCGGCTCTCGGCCGAGCGGGCGCTGCAGCGGCTCCAGCGCTTGGCCGCGGGGCCCGCACCGGCCCCGGGGGACCCCGGCCCGGGGACCGCCCCCCGCCAGGTGCGTGCGGGGAAACTGAGGCACGGGGCGGGCTAGGGCACACCGGGAACCCACCGGATGCATGCGGGGAAACTGAGGCACGCGGCGGGCTGGCGGATACAAGGAACCTATCGGGGACATGCGGGGAAACTGAGGCACGGGGCGGGCTGGAGGATACAAGGAACCTATCGGGGACATGCGGGGAAACTGAGGCACGGGGCGGGCTGGAGGATACAAGGAACCTATCGGGGACATGCGGGGAAACTGAAGCACGGGACACCGGGAACCCACTGGGGACATGCGGGGAAACTGAGGCACGGGGCGGCCCGGGGAGGGATCGGGAAGGGGGTGGGTGGGGTCAGGAGCAGGCCCCGCCCCTGGGAGGAGCCCGGCCCAGCCCCGCCCCCGCTTCCTGCCGGGAGGGGCCGCGGCCGGAGCGAAGGTGGGAGCGAAGTCCCAGGGACCCCCCCCCGCACCCCCAAATCCCCCCGTGCACCCCAAATCGCCCCCAACCCCTCCGGCTCCCCCGAGCCCCCCCCCGCCCGGCTCGCTCCAGTCCCGGGGGCCCCCCAAACCCCGTGACTCAGTTTCCTCTGGGTGCCGGCGGGGTCCCCACAGCGCTGGGGGCTTTGGGGGGTCCCCGCTCACCCCCCGTGCCCCCTCCCCAGGTCCTGGACTCTCCCAGCATGTGGAACCCGGGTGCAGGTACAGGGGGACACCCCAAAATGGGGGGGCTGCCTTGACCCCCCCCGGGGTCAGACCCCCCCTCAATCTCCTCTTTTCTCCCCCCCCAGGACAGCCGCCCCCCCCCAACCCCGTGTACCCCCCGAACCCCACGTACCCCCCCCAGGTCCCACCCCCCAACCCCGTGTACCCCCCGCCCGCGGCGCCCCCCAACCCGCTGGGGGGGCCGGGGCAGCCCCCGTACCCCGCGGGGCCGCCCCCGGCCCCCTCGGTGCCCCCCTTGGGCCCCCCCCTGCCGCAGCCCCCCCACCCGGGGGTGCTCCCCCACCCGGGGGTGCTGCCCCACCCGGGGGTGCTCCCCTCGTTCCCCCCCGCGCTGGACAAGAAGGCGGCGAAGAAGATGAAGAAGAGGATGAAGAAGGCTCACAAGAGGCACAAGGTGGGGGGGACCTGGGGGGGCACACAGGGGGTCACCCCCAGTCCCCCCTGGGGCTCATGGCTCTGCTGTCCCCCCCCCAGCGCTCTTCGTCCTCCTCCTCCTCCTCCAGCAGCTCCGACTGAGGCTCCTGGGACCCCCCAGGACCCCCAGCATCACCCGGGACCCCCCAGGACCTCCTGGAACCCCTGGGACCAGCAGGAGCCACCTGGGACCTCTCGGGACCGCTGTGACCAGCCGGGACCCCCCAGGACCCCCAGAATCACCTGGGACCCCCCGGGACCCCCGTCCTGTCCCCGTGCCGCCCATGCCCTGCTCCCGGGGGGTCCCGGGCTGTCCCCCAATAAAGCTCTGGGACACCCCAAGGTGTGTCTGCGTCTCCTTGGCGCCGGTGGGGGCTGGGCGTGGGGGGGACCCAAACCCCAATGCTGCCCGGGGTGGGGTGGGGGCTGCCCCCGTGCCCCCCAAATCTTCCTATTGCCCCCCAAGCCCTCCTATTGCGCCTCAGCCCTTCCTATTGCCCTGCAGTGCCCCACAGCTCCTCACACACAATTCTACCTCACTTTTAATCGCTCCCCGTTACCCCCAGTTCCCTCAGTGCCCCCCCATTGCCCCCCAATGCCCCCAGTCCCCTCCGGACCTCCCCGCCGCCAGGGGGCGCTGCGCGGGGCGGCGGCCGCTCTGTCCCGCCCCGCGCGCGCGGTGCGTTTCCGGGTCGGGGCGGGTGTAAATCGGGCCGCGCCCGCCGCCCCCTCCCAGACCCGCGGCCGCCGCAGCCGGAGCAGCCGCGCCCGCGCCGCCGCCGCCGCCATCCCGCGCGCCCGCCCGCCGCGCTCCCTCCCCGCCTCCCCCCCCCTCCCTCCCGCCCTCCCTCCTCCCGCTCCGCCCGGAGCGCCCTTCGCCCAACGCCGTTACCGGCGCCGACACAGGTAGGCCCGACCCCCCGCCCCCCCCCCCCGCACCCCCCATCGCCCCCCCACCGCCGCCCCCCGGCCCTCCCCGCGCGCCCCCCGCGCCCCCCCGGCCGCCATCCGGGTCCGATCCCCCCCGGGCCGGGCCCTGGCGCGGCACCCCCGCCGCCCCCCCGCCGGCCGCGCCCTCACGGCGCCCGCGGCCTGCGCGGCCTGCGCGGCCTGTGCGGCCCGCGCGCCCCGCGCCGCCGGCCGGGCCGCAAACGGCCCCGGGGGCCTCGGGGGCGGCCGCTGCCCCCTCCCGCCGCCCCCCCGCTCCCCCGCCCGCCGGAACCGGCCCGGGGGGGCTCGGGGCGCCGCGTGCGTCACATGGCGCCGCCGCCCCCCGCCCGGGCCGCCCGCGGGGGGGCCCCAGGGGTGGTTTTTTTTTTTTTTTTTCTTTCTACTCCGTTTTCTTGGAGTTTAAATCTTGGAATTTTTTTTTTTGTTTCAGTTTTTTTTGTTTTTTGGGGTTTTTTTTAAATTTTATTTTAGGAGTTTTTCTTTTCCCGCCCGGGCCCGGTTTTTCCGCCATCCCGCGCTGTTGTTTTCCCCCCGCCGGAGCGGGAAGGGGGCGCCCGGACGGGCGAGCCCGGATCCTCCCCCCGGGCCTGCCCGCCCCGGAACGCTGATCCCCGCTCCGAGCGGCTCCGGAGCCCCGGCCCGGTGCCGCCCGGCCCGGTCCGGGCTGCAGAGGCCCATTCCCCCCCGAGCCCGCTGTCCCCGCACCGGGCCGGTTCCCCCGCCGCGCTCCGGGTCCCGCTCGGAGCCGCCGGCCCGGGATCCCCCGAGCCCGCCTTGTGATCGGGCCCCATCCGGGGGCTCCCTCGCGGCCCCGGGGTCGCTCCGGGACAGCCGCCCCGCTCCGTTCCCCCCGGCCCGGTTCCCCCCATCCCCCGCAGGGCCGGGCTCGCTCCGGAGCCGTGTCCCCGGCTTTGGGGCGGGGGATCGGGCGCGGGGCCGGGCGCAGCTCGGGTCAGTTTCCCTGCGGAGCGGCCTCGCCAGGAGCCCGGCCCGGGCCCGCGGCACCCCCGGCGGGGCCGCCCGGCCGCTTTTGTCCCCGGGACGAGCGGGCTCGGAGCCCGTTCTGCCTTCTGCCCTCGCCCCGCTGTCGGGGCTGCGATCCCGGGCTCCGCTCCCCGAGCCGGGATGAATGCGGGGAATGCCGGGCTGGGCTCATGGAGGCCGCGGCAAAACCTGCGGTGCCAGCGAGGCAGCGCGGCCCCGCGCCTGCCTCGGCCATGGTTAAACTTTGATGGGGCAGAAGCGGTGGCACAAATAGGAGTTTATTTACCGGATTCCCTTGAAAAGCTCGGCTGGGGCCGGCCGGGCTGTTTTGCAACCGCTGCCGACTCAGGTGGTTTGAAACCTGATCGTGCGCTCATGTGGCCTTATCTGGGTCTGAGGGAATTGCCTCGGAACCTGCTCCGAGGGGCCCCGCACGGGCTCGGGAACGTGGATGGGGTTTATTTTCTTCTTAATCCCGGCTGCCCAGCGGGCCAAACCCCCAGCACTGGGGTGCCCGCTCCCATCGGGCAGCTGCAGGAAGACTTGGCCTGGGAAAAGTGTGGGGCTCTCAGGGAGCAGCAGCTTCCCCGGACCTGTAGGGACCACGATTAGTCCTCAGTGCCCCCTCGGCATCCCCAGTTGTGTCCAGGAACCGTTTGTGTCCCAGTGCTACCGGGGGTCACCCTGAAGTATTCAGTCGTCCCTCAGAGAAGCCCCTGCAAGGAGCAGGGCTGGGAGGAGGCAGGGGCTGAGCAGGACTTTCATGACCCCAAGAGTTGCTGGATCCGGGTGGGATCGGGCCAGTTCAGCTCTGGAAATTCATTGGAGGAGGATCCAAACCACCACGGATCATCCCAACACTTCAGGGGGCGATTGGAGGGGTGAAGCAGCACGGGGAGGCTGGAATCCTGCCTGCACAGGCTAGGGGGGATTGGCAGAGCCCCTCGCTCACCCAGCCCCTCTCCCCCCAGCCGAGGCCCGAGCGCTGCCGCAGCCTGAGCCGACCCCGCGCTGCCCACCATGGACACCGGAGTCATCGAAGGGGGTCTCAATGTCACGCTCACCATCCGGCTACTCATGCACGGAAAGGTTCGTGTTCCCGGCGCCCTGCGTGCAGCCCTGGCTGGCAGGGGTGGGCTGGCAGCCTCCGGGGCATCTCCTGGAGCTGCTGTGGGGCCAGGAATGTGCTGCTGCTGCCTGGGCAGGTCCTGGGTGCAGCCGGAGAAGAAAATGATTACTGGGGGGGGCAGAACGACCCGATGGGAGCTAAGGTGGGGGCAAGATCAGCACAACTGGGATAAACCCCCGTTATCTGAGGGGCAGAACTCAAGTGCTCAGGAGCTTGTTTTGACTGCGAAAAGAGCTGAGTTTAGGCTTGGGGCTCCAGGAGTTTTTAAAACGCTGACTAACGGTGCTTTTGTTTCCATCCCAGGAGGTGGGAAGCATCATTGGGAAGGTAAGTGAGGAGCAAACTCTCCTAGCCCTCCCTTTACCCTTCTCCCCGTCCCCCTCCCTGCCTCCCTCGTGCCCAGCGCCGCGCTGACGCCTCTCTCCCTTCTCTGTCCCTCACAGAAAGGCGAGTCGGTGAAGAAGATGCGAGAGGAGGTGAGTGCGGGCTGCGGGCGCGGGGCAGGATGGCGGGCCTGGCGCGGGCTCCGCAGGCAGCGCGGCCGCGGCGGCGCGGGGAATGCCGGGAGCTGTGGGCAGGCGCGGCAGGAAGCCGAGGAGGAGAAGATGGCTGCCCGAGCCGAGGGAGGGGAGGAGGAGGAGGGAGGGCTCTGTCCCCGGCGGGGGATCCGGAGGAATCCCGTGCGGCCGGAGCGCTGAGGTGGCGTTTGCCTCCCCGCAGAGCGGAGCTCGCATCAACATCTCGGAAGGGAACTGCCCCGAGCGGATCATCACCCTGGCGGGACCCACCAACGCCATCTTCAAAGCTTTTGCGATGATCATTGACAAACTGGAAGAGGTGTGTCCACGGCCCCCTGCAGTCGCTGCCCCGTTTATCCCTTCTCTCTGCAAGAGCTGACCCCGGGATGGGCCCCAGGGGGCCCAGGGCCGCTGTTCCGCACGGGCAGCCGGCGTTCCCCTGCCTGGCCCCGATCTTTGTCCGCTGCTGCGCTGGGGCAAGGTCCAGGCAGTGCTGGAGCCAGAGCCCCACAGGGACTCTTGCCCACGGCGAGGGGCAGAGCAGGGCTTGGAATCCCCCTGGCTCTGCTCGTGCTGGTGCCACTTGCTCCCAGTACACCCCAGGGCTGAGCTCTCTCCCCAGCCCTGCCAAGGAGGAGCTGGGGCTGCAGCTGTGTGGGGCTGGAGGAGCTGCCTCGTTTCCCTGGTCCTGTTAAATCAGTGACTTCCAGGGGGGATTTTGCTGCTAGATAATCTGCATCTTGCAGGTGTTAGAGCCTGCTCAGGGCTGTGATGTCGAGGTTTCCACATTGGAAGGAGCAGGAGTTGGGAGTGCCCCTCACCTGGTATGGGGCAGAGCTCTGTGGCCCTCACCTTGCCTGTGGGGGTACAATTTCTATTTCCCTTTAGATTTGGGCCACTACCCAGGGAGAAACAACCCTGTGCTGGCAGCTGTGCCCCACACCCCCCTGCTCTCACTGCAGTGTTAGAGGCTGCAGGGCTTGGAGCTGTTTGTGCCGAGTGCAGGAGCCGGAGCCCTCCACGGGCTGCACGGCTCTGCAGCGCTCTGGGCACCGGCCTTGGAGCTGAAGCTTTGCTTTTAGTAGGTCAGTTGAGCCCTGGCCTTGTGCCTCCCCTCCCCCTGCCAGCACATGACCGCTGTAATCGGCGCCGGGATTGTTTTTCCCGGAGCTGCTGCCTTGATCCCTGGTGCAGCGGGAGGCTCCGTGCTGACCCTGGAGCCGTGGAGTCCCCAAGCCCCCCCCTGCCCAGTCCCTTGTCCCCCTCCAGCACCGGTTCCTGCTTGGCTGAGGTGGGACCCAGCTTGGGCCAGTGCCTAAACCCATTTCCATTGCGGCAGCAGAGTTTGGATGCTGCTTCCCAAAAATACATCTGTGTTTTTTTCCGGGCTGCTGAGGAAGTCCTGGGAAAGCCCCGAGGTCACCTTGGCCTAGGCCACTGGTGCCAGCGTCACCTCCCTGTCCCTGTGCCAGGCACGGCCCCAGCGCGTGCCGTTCCAGCAGGGCTGAGCCCTCAACACCTCCTCTTCCTCGCAGGACATCAGCAGCTCCATGACCAACAGCACAGCTGCCAGCCGGCCCCCGGTCACCCTGCGGCTTGTGGTGCCCGCCAGCCAGTGCGGGTCCCTCATTGGCAAGGGAGGCTGCAAGATCAAGGAGATCCGAGAGGTGCGTGGTGCCCGGCCTGGGGGGCCCACGGGTGGGTTCAGGTCTCCCCAAGGGCACATCCCTGTGTTGTCTCTGCCCGAGGGATGTGGCATCACTGGGAGTTTTTGGTGCTGCCTGTATTTTAGTGCTTGGCCAACTGAGATTCAGGGCACACCCTTCTCTGCCCAGTACTGTCTCTCACAGCCTGGGTTCCTGCTCCCCCCTTCCCATGGCTCCTGATTGCTCTCTCCCCAGCCTTTTCCCAGATTTTGGAGAGGGAGATGGGCTCCAGGCCAGTTCTGCCCTTGGCCATGCCATTTAGCACTGGGTGCTGTTGGATTAACTCTGCTGGCATGGAGACTGGCTTGGCTTGGGTTACAGGGACAGGCTGAGGCCAGGTCCCTCTCTGCTGCCTCAGGCTCCTGGTGACCGAATTGTATCCAGCTGGGATTAGAGGACTTTATTTTGGGGGAAAGGAGGAGCTGGGGGGCAGTTTTGGCTATGTATAACCACGCACGGGGTTCGTCGCTGAGGTCTCAGCCCTGCCCGGGGTCTGACGGGCTATTTTTAACCCTCGACTTGGCAGAGCACGGGGGCACAGGTCCAGGTGGCAGGGGACATGCTGCCCAACTCGACTGAGCGAGCCATCACCATTGCTGGGATCCCACAGTCCATCATCGAGTGCGTCAAACAGATCTGCGTCGTCATGCTTGAGGTAGGGCCCCTCCTTGGGCCTGTCCCCGGGGATCCCGCTGCCCTTGGAGGGTGGAAATGCTGAGGAGGGAGAAGAAAAGAGCTGGTCGGGGATAAAGGGATAGCTGGGGATTACAGCCTCATCCAGGTGAGGCTCGGAGCTGCTTAAAACCGGGGTCGAGCAGGGCCTCGAGAGCAGCTCACGGTGTCACCCACGGCCCTGCTGTGCTCATGGGTGTCCTCCCTCGGCCCTGTGCCCAGGGTGAGGAAGAACTCACGCTGCCCTGGGCTGCCAGAGGGCCAGCTGGAGTGCAGAGCAGAGCCCCGGGGCTGTGGGGAGGGGGCTGTCGGTGCCAGCTGTGCTCCGTGTCTGACCTGCCCTCTCTGCCTGTCACGCAGTCTCCCCCGAAGGGTGTCACCATCCCGTACCGACCCAAGCCATCCAGCTCTCCTGTCATCTTTGCAGGCGGCCAGGTAAGGGCTCTCCTCTGCTCCCGGGGTGCGGGGTGGGGAGGGGCGGGGGTCGTACCGAGCTGCCAGCGCGCCCCGGCCGCTCCGCGTGCCCGTCACCCACGCCGTGCCCTCGGCCCCAAGCGGCTCCGCTGGGCCTCCTCCCCCTGCTGAGGGAGGGCAGCAGGGAAAAGGGCCGATTTGGGAGGAGAGGGTGCTGGAAAACACTCCTGGAATTAACCGGCCAAAATAAAACCGTTTGCCAGTGTGGTGGCGGCAGTGGGGTTTGAATGGGGCCGAGCTGCCTAACCCAGGCTCTGCCCCTCTGCCTCGGGCTGGCTCCAAGGACTCGCTGTGACCTCCTGTGGGTGGCTGGCCTGGAGTTTGGGGTTCTCTGCTCTCTGCCACCGGTTCTCGGGGGGCAAAGGCTCAGCCTGTGCCGTGGGTAGGGTTGGGGTGCGCAAAGGCTTAGTCTCTCAGGAGGGGAGGGTGTCAGACAGGAGTAGTGCCAGGTGACTGAGTGTTAGTCCCTCCTGCGCTGAGCTGGGGAGTGGCCCGAGCCCTGCCCTGGGCCACCTTACAGGGGACAGGTGTCCCTTGGCATCCTGTCTGCTGTAACGGGCCCAGGTGTGGGTCAGCTGCTCCCACCCTGCGCCCCCGGGGCTGCCCCAACGCTCGGAGAAACCACGGCGACAACACTGCCTTCCTGCTGCCTTCCTGCTGCCAGGGACGCCCCTCGGGGTGGGCAGGGCCTGGCTTTGTCAGTGGGGGCCTCAGTAGGCAGGGAAGGGGGTCAGGGAAGGGGTGTAGCTGCCGCCAGCCTCCCCGAGAGCCAGGCCTGACTCTGCTCTCCCCCCTCCCAGCCCCGCTTGTTCTGGGGACGGACCTGCCACCGTCCCCTTCCTCCCCACCCCTCTCCCTGCCTCTTCCTCCCCACCTGAACCCGGTCAGCCCCCCCTCCCGCCTCCCCGACAGCTTCTCCCGCCGCTCTGCACCCCGGGGGAAGCCCCCGCGCCCCGGCCGGCGGCGGGGCCGCAGCTGCGGACCCCCGGGCGGGAGCCGGCCGCCTTCCCCGTTAGAGCAGTGAGGAGCAGGCTTCCCACAGCCACGCATCTCTTCCCTCCCCTTGCCCCTCTTCTCCCCCTTCCTTCTTTCCGCCCCCGTCCCCGGCCCAGGCCCGCAGCAGCCCCCGGGCCCCGCTCCCGGTGGGCCTTGCGCTCTCTGTCTTCGCAGCTCAGAGTCGTGCGTAGAGCAGGGCGAGCCCTCGATCAGCACTGAGCTAATGTGGATGTTGAGTTTGGTGTTAGCGAAAGGTTTCGGATTGACAGCCCTGGAGACTGAAGTCCTCTAATTTATCCACAGGACAGGTACAGCAGCGGCAGTGCGAGCTACCCCCACACCGCCCCATCCATGTGCCTCAACTCTGACTTGGAGGGACCACCTCAGGAGGTGAGAGGGGAGTTCAGTCTCCACGGCCCGTTCAATCCTTGGCCTCTCTGAGACTGCCAACAAGGGTGGCATCCCTGTCCCCGTCCCCCAAAACCGACAACGGTGGCTTTTTGTGCTGTGGACTCCTGTCCACTGGGAACTGGACTCTGAGCCCACCAACCTCTCCTCACGCAGGCCACCCGGCAGCCACTGCATGGCAACGAACTTGGGCCAATTCCAGCCTGGGCTGCAGTTCTTCCGGTGACCTGGAAGTGAGGCTGTGTACCCCCCTCTCCCCCTCCTCTCCCACCCGCCCCCACCTGCCCGGCCCCCCCAGACCTCCCCAAACCTTAGCCAGCCAGGCCCCAGCCAGTGCCTCGCCCTTTCTGGGTAGCTTCAGGAGGAATCTGAAGTGTGTGGCTGTCCCTTGTAACCTCGGGGACACGGAGTTGTGGCAGGTCAGGCCCTCGCCTCGTTCCCCTCCGAGCACTGGGCCGTGTGAGCAGTGGTAGCCAGCGCCAGCACTGACCTGTAGCTTGCCCGGCGACGTTGTCCTAGGCGTGTGGAGTGACGAGAGGACTCGGAACGGGGCAAACTTTTTTTTTGGGGGTGGGAGGGGAGGCGGGGGAGCTGCCGGGCCGGGGCAGAGAGGGGCCAGGAGCAGCAGCAGGGCCGGCGGGGGCGTTGGATCCTCCCTGCCTGTGCGGGGGCGCAGGGATAGCAGCATTGTCGGACTCACCACACCATAACATCTTCATCAAGATCCCAGCCGTTCTCTTGTTGGTTTTTTCGTTTTTCCTTTTTTTCTTTTTTTCTTTTTTTTTCTCCTTATTTTTTTGTCTGCCACCTTTTTTTTGGGGGGGGGACGGCACCGATTCTGCCCACCCCCTCCCCGTACCCGCCACGTCAGGCCAATTCGAGTAACCGCCAGCCTAGAAACTGCTTGTGACAGCATTTATCCGTCCCCGCCTCTCCTGCCCCACTTCCCTCGCCCCGGAGAACTCTCCACCTTGGCTCTCTGACTTCCTGGCTAGTTGAAATCTGTCTGTCCCTGGGTGGCTGTCCGATGGTTGTTAATAGGACTGTTTTCCTCCTTTTGTAGGCCTATACCATTCAAGGACAGTATGCCATTCCACAGCCAGATGTAAGTTTTTATTTACAACTTCTTGTCTTGAAATCCACCCTTTTCCTCCCTCACCTTCCAAAAATTTTCTCCGTGCTTTCTCCACTCGAGCTGGCTCAGCTTGGGGCTGAATACTCGATCTGATCTGAGCTTCCCAGAACCTCCCCCCCCAAAGAAACACTCACCCCCCCCCAGCCGGCCCTCCTGCAGCCAGCTTCAGCCGGCCTCAGATCTCTCCTTGGCTCCTCCCCCACCTCCTCTCTGACACTTCCCTCCTCCTTATTATATTTTTTTTCCAAACCCACCTCTCCCTGGCTTGGCATTTCACACCAGCTCTGGCTTTTCCTTTGCCCCCCCGCCCCCCCCTCAATTTGGCACGAGAACCGCCCCCCCCAGCCAGCACACGGTGGCTCTGTCACGGTGGCTCTCCCGGGGCAGGGGACAGCTGGCCCAGCGAGTGGGCGCAGGTGGCAGTCGGGGAGGGGGGTTGGACCCGGCCCAGCCCGGAGGGACCATCCCAGCAGCGGCCAGCGCTGTCGGACACCTCCATCCTCTGGCACCCATCCTCATCCCGTAGGGGCTGCTCTCTGCTCCTGGCACCTGTAGGGCAGCGAGGGGGGTCTGGCACGGGGGAACGGGGGCTCTGAGGAAGCCGGGCTGGCACAGCAGAGCCGAGCGCGCTCCGCGCCCGGTCCCCGCGCTCCCCGCCGTGCCACGGGCACTGCTCCCTCCTCCCGCTCCTCTCTGCTTCTGTTCCTGCGCTCCTCCAGCCCTTGCTGCACCGAGGGGGGTGGGCACGGCCCCCAGCCCGCCGTGGCCGGGCCGGGGCAGCGCGGAGGGGCCGGGGTGGGCGGCGGGGCCGCGGCCGTGCGGGTGCGCGCGGTGACTCCTGGCCCCCGGCCCCGGGAAATGGCTAACGCCAGCCTCTCTCTCTCTCTCTCTCTCTCCCTCTCCCTCTCTTCCCTTCTCCCTCCTTTAGCTGACCAAGCTGCACCAGTTGGCAATGCAACAGTCACACTTTCCAATGTCTCATGGCAACACTGGATTCAGTGGTATGGAAACTCCTTCTCTCCGTGTGCGTTCGCGCGCGGCCGGAGCCCAGCCCGGGCCGCTCCCGGCTCCTGCGTGGGGGCCATGCTCACACAAACCTGTCCCCAAGCACTGCCCGGGCCCGGCCAGGTAACTGCTGCTGTTGTGACGTGTCTGGGGGCCGCAGGGACAGGGCCTCCATCCATCCATCCCCCCCGGTGCCCACTCCTCGCAGCTCTGCCAGCACTGGGAGACCCCTGCCCGCAGCACCCGCTCTCCCCTCCGGCTACTCCAGGCCTAAAGCAGCCTGCTGGTCGTACCAAATTCGCTGTAGATTTGCTAAGATGGCTGAAACAAACCAAGCCACCTTAAAAAAAAAAAACAAAAAAAACAACCAAGAAAAATCAAAATTACCCATTTGGGGCTCTAAACTTGAGACAGCCAAACTCATTGTGACTTGTATCTTAACAGGCGTTGACTCCAGCTCTGCAGAGGTGAAAGGCTATTGGGGTAATGATCCAAACACACCATCTGTAGTTACTCTGTTGTGTATTGATGCTGCCCGGGGTCTCATTCTCCCTGATAGATGCTGCCCGGATGGGGGGAAAGGGGGTTGAGGGGAGCCCCAGAAGGGCTGGAGGTGCAGCCTGGCTCGGCTGCCTGGGCCCTGGAGCACAGCTGGATAGTGGAGAGCAGCAGGGCTGGGTGGAGGCTCGGCTGTCCCAGCGAGCTGTGGGCCCTGAGCTTTAACCTCCCCACCCCAAAAAACA
The DNA here is from genome assembly GCF_036417665.1 of Passer domesticus. NCBI lineage: Eukaryota > Metazoa > Chordata > Aves > Passeriformes > Passeridae > Passer > Passer domesticus. The sequence goes on from NC_087504.1 coordinate 3,448,108, forward strand.
CACAGAGGGGAGCAGCCCCCCGCTGAGGAGGAGCTGGAGCTGTCAGGAGCTGGAGCTGCCCTGGGAGTCGGGGGACAGCACTGGGTGTCACCTGCTGTGTCCCCGTGCCACAGCCCCGCTGTGAGGGCTCGAGGCCGCCCTGCCGCCGCTCCCTCCTGCAGGGAGCGAGCTGGGAAAGGGGAGAGGTGGAAAAGTGTGTTCTAAACGCCCCAGGCTCAGCCCCGTGTGGGGTGTGAGCAGCCTCCTGCCATAGCATGGCCCTGCAGGGCAGCAGGGAGGAGGAGGAGGAGGAGGGGAGCTGTGGCCTTTGAAAGCCGGACCCGGAGTGGGAGCGGAGGCGAGTGCCTGGCTGGAGCCCCCCAGTGCCAGCCCCCTGCTCTGGGATTGTCCCACCTTGATGGAGAATCCACACGGGGAGGGGACACAGAGGGGAGAGCTCCAGGGACGAGCAAGGAGAGGGAGGCAGGGGTGGGGAGCAGCGGGGTCTGGAGTAACCTGCCAGCCTGCTGTGCCCTCCCCGCCTGCTCAGAGCCCTCCCAGGCAGCCTGAACCCTGCAGCACTTGGGGTGCTGCACCCCCCAGCTGCCCCCACCCTCACCTGGGCCCCCTCTCTCTGTCTCCGAGCAGGTTTGGATGCCTCTGCCCAAACCACCTCCCATGAACTCACCATTCCAAATGATGTGAGTATCCCGGGGGGGTTGGGGTGGGTGGGGGGTGGCTGCCCCTTGGCTCCCCAGGGTCTGCCCCTCTCTCAGGGGCTCTGGGGTCACTGTCCATGCCTTTGAGACTGAGGTGGGCTCTGGCTGCATCCCAAACCACCTCCTCAGGCCACTCTGGCTGCCACCATGTCCTTTGTCCCCATTCCAGTGACCTTCAAGGCAAAAAGGCCGTTTTTCAATCCCTGAACCCCCTCTTTTCCAACTAACACCCCACTCCCAGGAATCCCATCATCGTGGAGCTGTTGAGGTTGGAGGAGGTCTTTAAGGCCACCACATCCAACTGTCCCCCCACCACTGAGCTGTGTCCCCAAGGGCCACATCCTCACCTTTGTTTTGGACACCTGCAAGGCCAGTGTCCTCCCCTCCTGCCCTGGGCAGGCCCTTGCCCTGCAGGAGTTTCCCCTGTGTCCCCCTGGGAGGTGCCAGAGCAGGATGAGGCCGAGCTAACCCCGAGCTAACCCCGTTTGCTGTCCCTCCCTTCCCAGCTGATTGGCTGCATCATCGGGCGTCAGGGCGCCAAGATCAACGAGATCCGTCAGATGTCCGGGGCTCAGATCAAGATTGCCAACCCCGTGGAAGGCTCTACTGACAGGCAGGTGACCATAACTGGATCTGCAGCGAGCATCAGCCTGGCCCAGTATCTAATTAATGTCAGGTGAGTCCCGCTGGCCTGGCCCTGCTCCCTCCCCGTGCCCCGCATGAGGGAAGGGCTGTCCTCTCTCCCTGTCCCCTCCCCGTGCCTGCTGTCCCTTTTCCCGCTGCCGTCCCCTCCAGGAATGCTGCAGGGTGAGGATGGGGCTGGGGGGAGCCTGGCTCTGCTGTGCCACCCTCAGGGGTGCCAGGAGGGGCTGCCCAGCCCAGTCCCGAGTGTGGGATGCTGCCATCCCAGAGCTGCTGGTGCTGCTGGCAGCACCTGCCTCTGCTCTGGGCCCTGGCTCGGGCTGCCCCGTTGTGTCCCCGTGTCCCCTGTTCTGGGAGTGCCATCTCCTGGCTGAGAGGGGCTGGGGGGTCCCTGGGCTGTGTCCCTCTCCCGCAGAGCAGCAGCTGCTGGTGGTTTTCTCTGGACTTCGGCTCCTTCCTGGCACACGGGGGATCCTCAGGGGGGTGTGGGGGTTCCTGTGCAGCTGGGCCAGGCCTGGCAGCACCATCCCTTCCCTCCCTCCCTCCTTCCCTCCCTCCCTCGTCCTCCTCCCCCAGCTCGGCTCCTGCGCCGTTTCGCTGTTTGTCCTGTGCTTTTTTTTCGCATTTTGTGCTGTTCCTTCCCTCCCACCCACACCCGTGTTTTTTTTTTCTTTTTTATTTTTCTTTTTTTTCTTTTTTTTTTGTTGTTGTTTTCCTTTTCTCCTCTGTTACAGTTTAGAAAGCGCTAAACCCTCCTCCCAGGCAGCCTCCGTCACGATCCCTGACCACCTCAGCATCAACCTCTCTCAACCCTCCACCCCTTCTTCTTCTTCCTCCTCCACCACCACCCCCTCGCTCGCCACCGCGGGGGCCTCCGACGCACCCTCCAGCCTCCCCAACCCTCTTCCGACCGCCCCTTGTGTCTCCAGTCTGCTTGGCATGAAACCTGTCCCTCTCCTGGCGCTAAATGTCGTGTCTGCGGCCAAAGGCGCCGCGGCGCCCGCCGTGCCCTGTGTCACTAACAAACTCAAAGCGGAGAAGCAAAGGTTTTCCCCGTACTGAGGCTGCTCCAGGGGGTGGCAGCACCAGGACCCCGGAGAGGAGACTTGGAACAGCAGATTTTTTTTTTTCCTTTTTTTTTTCCCTCTTTTTTAATTCTTTTTTGGGGTTTTTTTAATTTTCCTTTGTACCGAGCTCGCGCTGCCGTGGCAGCAGCAGAGCTGTTCTTGCCGGCCGAGAGACTGTGTCCCCTTGTCCTGTGAGCGGTCACAACTCCTCCTCTGCCTGCCTGTAGTTGTTGCTTGTTATTTTTAATTTTTTTCCATTTCTCCTCCTTTCCCCCTTTTTTTTTTTTTTTGAGTAGTTTGGGTGCAGCTGTGGGGTTTGGGGTGGGATAGGGGGGTGGAGGGAGGGAAGGGACTCTGTGATTTTTTTGTGGGAGGGGGAACTGCATCCCCGGTGCCCTGGGGGCCTCACCTGTCCTCTCTTAACTGTCTGTACCTGTAATAAAGTTGCCACGGTGAGAATCTGCTCTGGTAGATCTGTGCCGCAGCGGGGGTCCCCTCTGCCTGGGGGGGTCTCCACCCCTCCACCCACACCCCCAAACCTCAGCGAGGGCCGAGCCCGGAGCCGCCACGGCGGGCCTGGGGGGTGGGCTGCCCTTGGGGGGTCCCTGCTGGCCCAGGGACCCTGTGCAGTGTCTGTGTGTGCCCTGCTGCCCCGGGGGTCCCTGCTGGAGGTGCCCCCCCTTTCCCTGCACTCCCCCTCCCCGCTGCCTCCTCCCTGCCCCACCTGGGGGGGGTCCCGTGGATCTCCCCCTCCCCAAACCCTCAGAGCAGAGCCCACCACGCTCAGCCCAGACCCCCAGGACCCCCCCAGACCCCCCCAGCGCCGTTCCAGGGCCGGGGGGCACCTCCCTTCCCTGGCTGCTTGTGCAAACCCCTCCTGAGGGGGGGGGTCCCCCGGGGGGCCCCTTCCTGCCCCCCCCGCGGGGCTCCCCTGTCCCCCCCACCGAGGGCGTCCCTCCCACCCCGTCTCGGTGCTGGGGGGTCCCTCTGACGCCCTTTTCTCGTTGCAGGCTCTCCTCGGAGACCGGGGGCATGGGCAGCAGTTAGGGGGGCCCCGGACCCCCCCGCCTCGCCATCCATCTGCGGCCCCTTAGCACCGACCCAGGTTTTAAACTAGTTTGTACATTTTCGGTTCCTCCAGCCTCGCGCCACTCACCAGGTTCAGTTTGTTTCAATTTTTTTTGTTTTTTCGTTTTTGTTCTGTTTTTCGGGGTTATATTTTTTTTTTCCCTCTCTCAAATTAAAAGCATTTTAATTCCTTCGTTCAGCTCTTAAAATTGCTGAACCCCAAATCTTAGTTTTATAAAGCTTCTCTCTCCTCTCCCCACCCCCCCCCCCCAGCACCTTCTCCCCTCCTTTCCCCGTTTTTTCGGCTCATGAAGTTTCTGTTTTTGTCATGAAATGTAAGAGTGGAAGACAAACAAAAAAAAAAAAAAAGAAAAAAAAACATTTCAGTTTAGTTCTGTAACGTCAGGAAATTTTTCAAAAAAAAAACTGAATAAAAAGATGGACTGGAGCTTTTCCTTGTGAATAGAACCTGCAGGATATTTTGGTTAATGGATCTGCCTGTCTCAGTCTTTATTTGAAACCCCCCTGGCTCTTCCCAGTGCTCCCAGTATGGTCCAGTTTGGTTCTGGAGAGGGATAAACCACCCCAGCTGGTGTTTGGGAGGATGGAGGACCAAGCCAGTGCTCCCAGTCTGGCCCAGTTGGGTCTTGGAGTCCCACTGGAATGGGATGAACCAGTCCTGGGGAGGGAACTTTGTCCCTCCAGATGAATTTTTGGGGGATCTTTCCCATTTCCCTCCCAACTGGCCTCAAATGGGAACGCGCTGTGGGTTCTGTTCCCTCTCTGCTCTCCCCCTAAATCCCCAGGCACCTACAGGAGTGACAAGTGACAAACCCCGTCCCTGTGCCCCCATTTCCCCCAGTCTGAGCTGGGGGGCAGCTCCCAGTGGGACCCACACCAACAGAGGGGGGCCACGACCCCCCTGCCCCTTCCCTCCCGTCCCCCCAAGGCAGAGGCGCAGGAGAGAGCGATAGATATTTATATAAATATTTGGGGCTGTACAAGTGAGGAGTGCAGGGCGGGGGGCGCGGGGGCTCGCAGGTCACAGGCCCGGGGGGGCTGTGGGCCGGGGGGGCCCCTCGCCGCTGCCCGAGTGGTCCAGCTCTGCACTGTCACAGTCCGAGTCCTCGGAGACCTGGGGACAGCGGTGGGGCTGGGACAGGCCGGCCCCGCTCCTGGGGAGAGGGACCCCCTCCCTCCCTCCCTCCCTCCCTCTGCCACCCCCACCCCATGGGGACCATCCCTGAGGGACCCCCACCCCATGGGGACCATCCCTGAGGGACCCCCTCCCTTTGCCAACCCCCTCTGGGGGCTCAGGGAACCCCCCCACCCCATGGGGACCATCCCTGAGGAGAGGGACCCCCTCCCTTTGCCACCCCCTCTGGGGGGCTTGGGGACCATTCCTGGGGGGCCCTGTGGACCCTCTTCCCTTTGCCAGCCCCCTCTGGGGGCTCAGGGGACCCCCACCCACCCCATGGGGACCATTCCTGGGGGAGAGGGAACCCTTCCCTTTGCCACCCGCACCCCATGGGGACCATTCCCAGGGAGCCCTGCGGACCCCCTTCCACTTGCTAACCCCATCTGGGGGTCTCGGGGGCCCCCCACCCCATGGGGACCGTTCCTGAGGGACCCCCTCCCTTTGCCAACCCCCTCTGGGGGGCTCAGGGACCCCCACCCCCTGGGGGCCATTCCCAGGGAGCCCTGTAGATCTCCCTTCCACTTGCTAACCCCATCTGGGGGTCTCGGGGGCCCCCCACCCCATGGGGACCATTCCTGGGGGAAAGGGACTCCCCTTTGCCACCCCCGCCCCACGGTGACGGCGCCCGGGGGTGCCCCTGGGTGGGGGCATCACCTTGGTGGGGCTGAGCCCCCCGTTGCGGCGGGCGGGCCCGTCGGGCGGGGCGGCGTCCAGCGGGATCTCGGAGCCCTGGGACAGCAGGTCCTCGGAGCGGTCATCGGGGCGCTCGTCCGTGTTGGTGCTGCCCACGTCGGGCGTGGCGCTGTGCGACGGCTCGCTCGTGTGGCCCTCGTCGCCGTCCCCGTCCGAGAAGTTCTCCGAGCTGAAGGTGGACAGCGACTGGCGCTTGCTCATCCCCGGGGGCCACCTGGGGAGGGCCGAGGGGGGCGTGAGGGCTGCGAGCCCCCCGGAGCAGCCCCCGGTGTCCCCGAGCGGGGGTCGCACCCACCTCTGCCGCAGCGGCAGCTCCACCTCGCTGTCCACCTCGCCCTCCTCCTCCTCGGACGAGACCCCCCGTTTCTGGGGGCACACGGAGGGGGTGTCGGGGTCCTCCTGAGACCCTCGGAAAGGACCCTCGGTCCCGGCCCGCCCCCCACCCCGCGAGGGACCCGGCAGTCCTGACGCCCCCTCCCCGGATGGAATCCATCCCCCTCCCACTTCTGGGACGGCCCTGGGGTCCCCCCCGACACACAAAGGGACGCGGGGGTCGGGGGTCTCACCTGCCCGCGGGTGACGGCCGCCCGGTACAGCAGAGCCGCGGGGGTGAGGTGCTGCCCGGCCCCCCCTTTCCCCCCCCGGCCGGCCCCGCTCTCCCGCTCGGGCTCCCCGGGAGTGGGGGGCTGCGGCGGGGGGGACCCTTGGGTGCCCGTCGCCCCCTCGGGTCCCGCGTCAGGTACCGTGGCCGGGGGGGCACCCGCGGCCTCCAGGGTGCCCCCGAGGATGTCGGGGCTGGCGGCGGTGGCGGGGGGACCCCGGGGGGTCCCGGCCTCGGGTCCCGGCTCCCCGCAGCCCCCCCGGGGCCCCGCTTTGCGGTGGCGGCCCTTGGCCCGGCGGCTGCGCCCGGGGGACGGGGGACCCTTGGGACACCCCGGCAGCGCCACCTGCGCCATGGCCGCGTCCAGCTTGGGCAGCAGCACCTCCGGCTTCAGGATGTCGGGGCTGGGCACGGGAGGGACACGGGAGGGGCTCGGAGGGGATCCAGGCACCGCGACCCCCGGGGTACGCACAGCCCCGAAGAGCCCCCTCCTCCCGGGACACCGGCGTGCTCCCGAACTCCCCCAAAGGACCCCGGACCCCCACGCCGAGCTCCCCGAGCGTCTGCACACCCGGAGCGCTTCTCCCCTCAAGCACCCAGACACCCCCAGCCCCCTAAAGGACCCCAAATCCGGATCCCCCAACATCTGCACACCCAGAGCATCTCCCCCCTCCCCAAAGAGCCCGGACATCCCCACCCCAAACAACGCCGTCCTCCCAGCCCCCTCAACGACCCCACATCCAGGCCCCCAGACGCCCCGCCCTGCTGGACCTGCATGTCCGTGCCCCCCAGCCCAAATCCCCGGCACCCCCATTTTCCCCCCGAGGGACCCCAGCCCCACTCACCGCTTGCCGTGGGGCGAGAGCTTCTGGGGCACGTTGCGCTTCTTGATGAGGGTCTCGACGGCGTTGCCGTGCAGGAGCCCCCGCGGCACCCGCGGCTTGAAGAGCCCGGGGTAGCGCTTCTCCAGCGCCTGCTCCCGCCTGCCACGGGCCACGCGTGGGCACCCGCGCCCTGCCCGCGGCCAGCGGGGCCGGGACAGCCACGGGGGGACAAAGGGCTGGCCACGGGCAGGGGGTGACCACGGGAGGGGCGCAGAGGGGCTGGGGGGGCTGTTTTGGGTGTTCTTTGGGAGGGGGGCTGTTTGCGGGTGTTATTTTGGGGGGTGTAGCTGTTATTTTTTTGGGGTGTAGCTGTTTGGGGGATGTTATTTTGGGGGGGTGCAGCTGTTTGGGGGTGTTACTTTGGGGTGCAGCTGTCCGGGGGCGCTGTCTGGGTGCTGCCCACCCACCTGAGCAGCTCCTTCTCCTTGAGCTCCAGCTGCAGCATGAGGGCGCTCAGCTCCATGTAGAGGTTGTTGGCGCGCTCCAGTTTCCGCTCGTAGTGCTCCCGGATGTCCAGCGCGTGCCTGGGGACACGCGTGCCGTCACAACCGGCCCGGCGACGGGGACAGGGACGGGGACAGCGACCTCACGGCCCCGCAGCAGGGACAGCGACCCACAGCCCCCCTGGCTGCCCCCCGTCCCTTCCCAGTGCTCCCAGTGCCCCCAGCACGGCCCCACCGCAGCTCCTCGCGCCGCCGGTTGATCAGCTCCTCCTCCAGCCGGTGCAGACACGTCCCCTCCGACTTGATCTTCTCGAAGTGCAGCTTCACCTCCTCCCGCCACTCGGCCTGCGGCACAGGGACAGTGCCACCGCTGCCACCGGGCTCCGGCCACGCGGGGCTCCGGCCACCCTGGGCTGCAGTCATCCCGGGCTCTGGTCATCCCTGGGCTCTGGCCACTGTGGGCTCCGGCCACCCCACACATCCAGGGCTCAGGCCATCCCCAGGCTCCGGCCACCCCAGACTCTGGTCACCCCTGGGCTTTGGTCATCCCTGGGCTCTGGCCACCCCGGGCTCCGGTCACCCCGCACGTCCCGGGCTCCGGCGGTGCCGGGCACTGCCCGGCTGGGCCCTGCGGTAGCGGAGGAAGGGGGTCCTGGGCTGCAGGGGGGTACCTGGGATTTGAAGTAGGTCTCCTGGGGGGTGGAGAGGACGTCGGCCGAGGCGATGTCGAGGTGCAGCAGGATCTGGCGGAAGGACGGCCGGTTCCGGGGTTTGCTGTTCCTGGGGGAGGACACGGCACTGAGGGGGGCTGGGGGGTCCTGGGGGGCTGGGAGGTCTCAGGGGGTTCTGGGGGAGGCAGGAGCGCTGGGGGTGCCGGGGGGGGTCCTGAAGGTTTTGGGGGCCAGGGGCAGAGAAGGGTGCACAGGACACACGGGGGGGCACCACTACAACCAGGGGTCCCCCCTGCCCTAGCCTGGCCACGGGGCAGGTCCCTCGGGCTGGCCCCACAGCCCCGTCTGTGGTGGGGTCCCCCGTGCCACGGGTGCCCACAGAGCGTCCCCAGGGCGCCCCTCGGGTGTCCCCTGGGCACTCACCAGCACTGGCGCAGCAGCACCTTGAAGCCGTCGGGGCAGCTGGAGGGCACGGGCAGGTGCAGGCTGTTGCTGCCCACGCCCCAGATTATGGCCGACGAGTCCACGTCCTTGTAGGGGATCTCGCCCGTCAGCAGCTCCCACAGCACCACCCCGAAGGACCTGCGGGCACCCGCGGCCCCCGTCACCCGCGGTGGCCTCCTGCTGTCCCCTCAGCACCGCCTGCTGTGGTGTCCCCAGCGTCCCCCGCTCCGGTGGTCCCTGATGTCCCCTGGCCCTGCCCTGTCACTCCCAGTGTCCCGATGTCCTTGGTGTCCCACAAGGTCTCCTGTCCCCTGCCTGTCCCTGCTGTGTCCCCAGTGCCAGCACAGCCGGCGGTGTCCCCGGTGTCCCCGCAGCCTCACCAGATGTCCACCTTCTCGGAGACGGGCTCGTTGCGGATGACCTCGGGGGCCATCCAGGCCACGGTGCCAGCAAAGGACATCTTGGTGCTCTTGTCGATGAGCTCCTTGGAGGTGCCGAAGTCCGAGATCTTCACCACGTCGTCATAGGTGATGAGCATGCTGGGGACACGCGCTCAGCGCCACGCCAATGACACGCCAACGGCACGGGCACGGCACCGCCGCGGGCATGCAACTGCTGCGGGCACCACGGGGTCACGGCACGGCACCGGCGGGGATGGCCGGCACGGGCAGGGGACAGCGGTGACACGGGCAGGGGACAGCCAGCACGGACAGGGGACATTCATGATGGACAGGACAGGGGACAGCAGTGACATGGACACAGAATGGGACAACAGGGACATGGCACCGGCGTGGGACACCAGTATGATGGGACAACACCAACATGGGCGTTGTCCTGCCATGGGACGCCAGCAGGGACATGGCAGCAGCATGGACGTGATTCCAAAATGGACGTGGCACTGCCATGGGCACAACGCTGCCATGGCATGGCCCCGCCGTGGGACACCACCAAGGACGTGGCCCCACCATGGACACGCAATGCCCCACCATGGACACGCAATGTCCCACCATGGACACGCAATGCCCCACCATGGACACGCAATGCCATGAGCGTGGTCCTGCTGAGGGGACACCACCATCAGCACGGCACTGCCACGGGCATGAAGCCACCAGGAGTGGCACTGCCAGGGTCACACAGCTCATGGACACACACCACCAGGAGGGCACCAGGAGGGACAGGGCACCACCCAGGACACGGCACCGGCCCCCCGGCACCGCCGCACCGTGCCCCACCCCATGCACGGCCCCGTGCCCGGGGGCACCCGGGCTGCTCCGAGCCCCGTCCCCGGCTCACTTGGGCGACTTGAGGTCGCGGTGGATGATCTTGTGCAGGTGCAGGTAGTTCATGCCGCCGGCGATGCCCATGGACCAGTCGACCAGCAGGGAGGGGGTGACCTTGCGGCCGGCGCGCAGCACCTCGTAGAGCTGCCCCTGGGCGCAGAACTCCATGATGATGCAGTAGCAGGGGGCCTGGGTGCACACGCCCCTGCGGGCACAGCGGCACCTCAGCGCCCGCCGGGGCCGCCAGGGCTGCCAGGACACCGGCACGGTGCCCGCCCTCGCTGGCTGTGCCCGCCTTGGTCCGTGCCGTGCCGGGGGTGCCCGTGCCCGCAGCGTGTCCGTGGCCTCTGTGGCTGTGTCCGTGCTGGGCACTGTGTCCATGCCGTGTCCATGCCGTGTCCATGCCGTGTCCATGCCATGTCCATGCCGTGTCCATTCCATGCCCATGCTATGTCCATGCTGTGTCCATTCTGTGTCCATGCTATGTCCATGCTGTGTCCATGCTGTGCCCATGCTATGTCCATTCTGTGTCCATTCCATGCCCATTCCATGCCCATGCCATGCCCATGCTGTGTCCATTCTGTGTCCGTGCCATGTCCATGCCGTGTCCATTCCATGCCCATTCCATGCCCATGCCATGTCCATGCTGTGTCCATTCCATGCCCATTCCATGCGCATGCCATGCCCATGTTCCAGCATGCTCCATGCCCCATGCCATGTGCGTGCCCCATTCCTGCAAGGTCCCCAGTGCCCATGCCGTCCCCGTGCCCCGGTGCCAGCAGCCCCGCTCACTTGAAGGTGATGATGTTGGGGTGCTTGAGCTTGCGCAGGTGTTTGATGTCGGTCTCCTTGAGGTCCCGCACCTTCTTCACGGCCACCTCCTCGCCGTGGAAGCGGCCCAGGAACACGGCGCCCTGCGCCCCGCTGCCCACCCACTGCAGGTCCAGGATCTCCTCGAACGGCACCTCCCAGGGGTCTGCGGGCACCGCGGGATGGCAGCACAGCCCCCGCCGTGGCCACGGCACCACGGCCCCCAGGATGGCACCACGGCCCCCCGGGACCCCAGCATGACAGCACGGCCCCCCAGGATGGCACCACGGCCCCCCGGGACCCCAGCATGGCACCACGGCCCCCAGGACCCCAGGATGGCACCACGGCCCCCAGGACCCCACCATGGCACCCACAACCTGAGAGCACCCAGGGACCCCCAGAGCCCCCCGATCCCCACACCCCTCCTTTCCCCCCCCACCCCTTCTTTTGCCCTTCACCCCTTCTTTTCTCCTCACGCCCTCCTTTGTCCCTCTCACCCCTTTTACCCCCCTGGACCCTGCTTTGAAGCTCCTTTACCCCCTCATGCCCCTTTACCCCTTCCCCCCATCCTATACCCCTTCCCCTGTGCCCCCCATGCTCCTGGTGCCCCAGTGCCCCCCGTGCCCCCAGTGTCCCCGGTGCCCCCCATGCCCCCGGTGCCCCCCTGTGCCCCCATGCCCCCCATGTCCCTGGTGCCCTCCACGCCCCCGGTGCCCCCGTGCCCCCCGTGCCCCTGGTGCCTCCCATGCCCCCGGTGCCCCCTGTGCCCCCCATGTCCCTGGTGCCCTCCACGCCCCCGGTGCCCCCGTGCCCCCCGTGCCCCCGGTGCCCCCGTGCCCCCCGTGCCCCCGTGCCCCCCGTGCCCCCGGTGCCCCCGTGCCCCCCGTGCCCCCGGTGCCCCCGTGCCCCCCGTGCCCCCCGTGCCCCCCGGTGCCCCGGCGCTCACCCTCGGGCGGGTGCTTGTGCTCGGCCGCGTAGGCTTTGCCGATCATGGTCCACACGGGCTTGAGGCACCCGAAGAGCCCCTCCAGGAAGCCGCCCCCGGCCTGGCAGCGCAGGTGGGCGGCATCGGCCGCCAGCGGCCCCGCGGCCTCGGGGCCCAGCTCGGGGGGCCGCGCGCCCCCCCGGCGGGGCCAGGCCTCGGGGGGCGCGCTGGGCGCGGGCAGCACATCGCGCAGGACGCACTGGGTGGGGGTCAGCTCCTGCTCGGGGGTCCCGTCCGACGGCAGCGCCAGCGACGGCGACGGCGTGCGGGTCTCGTGCAGGCAGGCCATGGCGGGCTGGGGGCGGCGACCCCCGCGATGGGGAGCGGTCAGCGGGGACCCCCGCGATGGGAACGGGGACCCCCGGGATGGGGGGGCGGCCAGCGGGGCCGGGCACCCGGAACGCGGGGTTCAGCCCCACACCCGTGTGTGACCCCCCGCGCCCACGGGACCCCCGACACGCGTGTGACCCCTTTACACGCGTGCGTGCCCCCCCCCCCGCACACACCCCCAAAGTGCCCCCGAGTGCGCGCCCCGGGTCACCCCCGGCCACGCGCGAGCGGCGCGGGGTAAACTGAGGCACGAGGGGTCGCCGGGGCGGGGGACGGTTGCCATGGCAACAGCGCGGCCGGCGGTGATGTCATCAGTGGAATTGGGGGGGCGGGGGAGGGGCTGCGCGTCACCCCGGGGGACCCGCGGGGGAGGGGGACGCGACCCGCCCCGCCAGGTGTCGCGTGTGTCCCCCCGCGGTGACATCACGTCACACGGTGACGTCATCCCGGTAAGGGATGGAGCCTCCCCCCCCTCCCCACCCCCGGGGAAACTGAGGCAGGAGCGGGGGCGCGACCCGGGGGGGGGTCGGGACAAAGCGGGGGTGGGGGTGTGTGTGGGGGGGCGTCACTCGCGACAGGCGACAGCGCCGGGCCCGTGTCGCGACAGCGCAGCGCGCGAGGAGGGCGCGGGGGCGACAGAGCGCCCCCGCCGGCGCGCCGTGTCGCGACATGGCGGCGTGTCGCGACATGGGGGGGGGGGCGGGGGCGCGGGGGGGGTGCCGCACACGCGGGGGGGGGGAGGGGGGACGCGCGCGAGGTCACGAGAGCGCGCGGGGGGCGCGGGCACGGCGGGGGGGGGGCGGGGGTCGGTGGCGCGCGTGCACGCGCGTGTGCACGGGGGTGGGGGGGTCGGGCGCGTGCACGGGGGGGGTCAGGCGCGTGCAGGAGGCCGCGCGCATCCCCTCCCCTCCCCCCGCCACAGCCCCCCCCAGGCCGATGGGGGAGGGGAGGGCGCGGCCCCCCCGGGGCTGGGGGGGGTCCCGGGGATGGGGGGGGACCCTGAGCCCCCCCGGGCCCGCCGCCCCTCCCCCACCCCGGCGCATCCCCGGCGCTGCCCCCTCCCCCTCCCGCGCATCCCCGGCGCGGTGCCGGTACCTGGGGGGCTCCGGGGGTCCCGGGGGGGTCCCGCAGCCGGGGGGGCCCGGCGGTGCCGGTGCTGGCGGGGCTGGGCCCGGCGGGCGGGGCCGGTACCGGGGCCGGGGCCGCGGTCGGGGCGAGCGGCGAGAACGGCCCCGCCCGACGGGAACGGCCCCGCCCCGGCCCCGCCCCGCGCACCGGAGAGACCGGCACGGGCACCGGCACCCCCCCGCCGGCGCCCCGGCACCCCCGGGACCCTCCGGGAACCCCCGATACCGCACCGGGATGCCGGCACCGCACCGGAACCGCCGCACCGGAGACACCGGCACCGGGACCCCGATACGGCACCGGCCGGGACCGGCCCGGCACCGGGAGCGCTGCGGTTCCGCACCGGGACCCGACACTGCCCCGGGGGCGGCCCCGGTACCGGAGGGGCCGGCCCCGCACCGGGAGCGCTGCCCCGCGCCCCCGCCGGTACCGGCACCGGCACCGCCCGGCCCGGCGGCCCCGGGGAACCGGGGCCGGCCCAGAGCTCCCGGTGCGGGCTCCCGGTGCGGGGTCCCAGCGCTCCCAGTTTTATTCCAGCATTCCCAGTGCCCGTGTCCCTCCGTCCCCAGCGCTCCCAGTCTGACCAGTGCCACCTGTGCCCCCTGTCCCCGCTGTCCCCATTGCCCTACATGTCCCCAGTGTCCCCCCCGTCCCCATTGCCCCCATTATCCCCGTTGCCCCCATTGTCCCCCCCTGGCCGCCCTGTCCCCACTGCCCCTCACTGTCCCCATTGTCCCCCATGTCCCTCCTGTCCTCATTGCCCCCCCTGTCCCCCCCCGTCCCCCGACCCCTCTCGGGGGAAACTGAGGCACGGCCCCTGCCCCGCCCCTCCAGCACCACGTGACCCCGCTTCCCGCCTCCTCCGCGCTCCCGCCCTCCCCTTGGCGCGGGGGGTCATGGGAGCCGTAGTCCGCGGGAGGGCCGAATGCGGCTGCGCGCGCTGCGGGCCGCCCCGCGCGGACTACACTTCCCAGAGCCCCCCGCGCGGCGCGGCGCTCCCGTGATGCCGCGCGCCCCCTGGCGGCGCGGGCGGCGGCCGGAGCGGCGGGGATGAGCGAGGAGGGGGCGGGCGGGGCCCGGCGGAGCGGCGGCGCCTTCCCCAGGTACCGCGACCCCCGGCGGCCCCCGGCACCGCCCGGCAGCGCCCGGGGCCCCCCGCGGCCCGCCGGGCTGCGCGGCGCCGCCGCGGCCTCCCCGCGCTGGCGGCGGGCGGGGGAGGGGCGGCCTGGGCCGGGGGGGAGGGGCGGGGGGGGAGGGGAGGGGGACGGGGACAGGGACGGGGACAGCGCTGTCCCCGCGCCTGAGCCGGTGGCATCCTCTGCCCGTGGCCCCGGCCGTGCCGCTCGTGTCCCCAGCTGGCACTGCCACCCTCTCCCCCACCCGTGTGGCACTGCCACCCTGTCCCCGTGTCCCCAGCTGGCACTGCCATCCTGTCCCCACCCGTGTGGCACTGCCACCCTGTCCCCGTGTCCCCACCCGTGTGGCACTGCCACCCTGTCCCCCACCCGTGTGGCACTGCCACCCTGTCCCCATGTCCCCACCCGGCACTGCCACCCTGTCCCCACCCGTGTGGCACTGCCACCCTGTCCCCGTGTCCCCACCCGTGTGGCACTGCCACCCTGTCCCCACCCGTGTGGCACTGCCACCCTGTCCCCGTGTCCCGGTCCCGGTGGCTGCAGCGTGTCCCTGTCCCCGTGTTCCTGCTCTGTCCCTGTCCCCGTGTCTCTGTCCCCGTCCCTGTCCCTGCCCTGTCCCCATGTCCCTGTCCCTGCCCTGTCTCCCTGTCCCTGTCCCTGTCCCTGTCCCTGTCCCCGTGTCCCGTGTCCCTGTCCCCATGTCCCTGTCCCCGTGTCCCTGCCCTGTCCCCGTGTCCCTGTCCCCGTGTCCCTGTCCCCGTGTCCCTGCCCTGTCCCCGTGTCCCTGTCCCCGTGTCCCTGTCCCCGTGTCCCTGTCCCCGTGTCCCTGTCCCTGTCCCGGTCCCGGTGGCTGCAGCGTGTCCCTGTCCCCGTGTCCCTGTCCCTGCCCTGTCCCTGTCCCTGTCCCTGTCCCTGTCCCCGTGTCCCTGTCCCCGTCCCGGTCCCGGTGGCTGCAGCGTGTCCCTGTCGCAGCCTGGAGCAGATGGTGGCCGCCAGCCCCGGGAAGACGCCCATCAGCCTGCTGCAGGAGTATGGCACGCGCCTAGGCCGCACCCCGGGCTACGACCTGCTCAAGGCCGAGGGCCAGGCCCACCAGCCCAACTTCACCTTCCGCGTCACCCTCGGGGACATCAGCTGCACCGGTGGGACCCCCAGAGCCACCCTGGGCCACCCTGTCCTTGCTGTCCCCGTGGGGACATCACCGACCCCTGACCCCTCTGGGGAGCCCCCACAACTGCCCTGGCACATCCCGCCCCTCCTGTCCCCTCCCTGTCCCTGCTGTCCCCTCGGGGGCATCACTGACCCCCGGGACCCCAGGGAGTCTCCAGAGCCACGCTGTCCCTCGTGTCCCCTCCCTGTCCCTCCTGCCCCCTCAGGGACGTCCCCTGCACCGTGGGACCCCAAGCCCTGTCCCGAAACCCCTCTTTGCTCCCAGGGGCTTTGGGATGGGGACACCGAGGGGGAAGCTCGGGGGTCCCAGCCCTGGGTGCTGCTGGGGGGTCCCGGTGTCCCCTGGCTGTCCCCGGTGTCCCTGAGCCCCGCTGTCCCCCAGGGCAGGGGCCCAGCAAGAAGGCGGCGAAGCACAAGGCGGCCGAGGTGGCCCTGAGGCTGCTCAGAGGGGGGGGGGCCATGCTGGAGCCCCTGGAGCACAGGTGGGGCTGGGGGGGTACCTGGGGGGGGGGCACCCCACGTTTGGGGGGGCTCTAGGGGGAGGGGGCATCCAGAGGGGTTTGGGATCCTGTGGGATTCGAGGGCTCTGCTGAGCTCGGCTGGGTCTGGGGGCTCCTGGGGGGGTCTGGGGGAGTTTGGGGGTTCCTGGGGGTTTGGGAGGTCTGGGGGGGTCTGGGGGTTCCTGGGGGCTCCTGGGGGGTCTGGGGGTTCCTGAGAGTTCCTGTGGGGTCTGGGGGTCCCAGAGAAGTCTGGGGGTTCCTGGGGTGTCTGGGGGCTCCTGGGGGGTCTGGGGGCTCCTGGGGCCTCTGGGGGTTCCTGTGGGGTCTGGGGGCTCCTGGGGGGTCTGGGGGTTCCTGGGGGTTCCAGGAGAGTCTGGGGGTTCCTGTGGGGTCTGGGGGTCCCAGGGAAGTCTGGGGGTTCCTGAGGGGTCTGGGGGCTCCTGGGGGGTCTGGGGGTCCCCATGAGGCCCGAGGGGGCTGGCTGTGACCCCTCCCCTCCCCCCAGCTCTCCTTTCCCCCCGGAGCCCCCCGCAGAGCCCGGCCCCGCCGCGCCCCCCCCCGGCCCCCGCCGCGCCCCCCCCCCTCGCCCAGGTAAGGGGGGCACCGTGTCCCACCCCCCCCCCCCAGCCCCCCCCGGCCCCTCTGGGCCCCCCGAGGGGCCGTGGGTGCCCCCTGACCCCTGTGCCCCACAGGGGCCCCCCCCTGGAGATGAAGACGCCGGTGTCCCCCCCCCCAGGCCGAGTGCAACCCCGTGGGGGCTCTGCAGGTGGGTGGCACCGGGGAGGGGACAGCGGGGACACCAGCCCCTCCCCCGCTTTGGGAGCCGTTCCTGGGCCCGCTCTGGGGGCGATGGCCCGGCCGGGCTGGGGGGGACGTGGCCCCGGGGGTGACCTTGCCCATCTGGGGGGTGGGGGCTCTTCCTCCTTTTTGGGACAGTTGTTCTTGTTTTGGGGACAGTCTCCTCCTCCTGGGGACCATTACCTCCATTTTGGGGCTGCTTATTCCCATTTAGGGACAGTCATTCCCATTTTGGGGCTGCTTATCCCCATTTAGGGACAGTCATTCCTCTTTTGGGGCTGCTTATCCTCATTTAGGGAATTATTCCTCTTTTGGGGCTGTTTATCCCCATTTAGGGAGAGCTATTCCCATTTTCGGGCTGTTTATCCCCATTTAGGGAATTATTCCCATTTTGGGGCTCTTTATCCCCATTTGGGAACAGTCATTCCTCTTTTGGGGCTGCTTATCCTCATTTAGGGAATTATTCCCATTTTTGGGCTGCTTATCCCCATTTAGGGAGAGTTATTCCCATTTTGGGGTTGCTTATCCACTTTTAGGGAATTATTCCTATTTTTGGGCTGGTTATCCCCATTTTGGGCTGGTTATCCCTCTTTTGGGGCCCCTTATCTCCATTTTTGGGCCGGTTATCCCCATTTTGGGCTGGTTATCCCCATTTTTGGGCTGGGTATCTCCATTTTGGGCTGGTTATCCCCATTTTGGTGCCGGTTATCTCCCTTTTGGGTCCTGTTACCCCGCTGTGGGGCCGCTGATGGCGGCTCGGGGCTGTCCCCACGGGGTGGCCGTGTCCCCACGGGGTGGCAGTGTCCCCACGGGGTGGCCGTGTCCCCTGGCAGGAGCTGGTGGTGCAGAAGGGCTGGCGCCTGCCCGAGTACACGGTGACGCAGGAGTCGGGGCCGGCGCACCGCAAGGAGTTCACCATGACGTGCCGCGTGGAGAGATTCGTGGAGATCGGTGAGGGCAGCCGGGGGTCCCGGGCAGGGCCAGGGGTCCCGGGCAGGGCTGGGGGTCCCGGGCAGGGCTGGGGGTCCCGGCTCACCCCAGCCCCTCCCCAGGCAGCGGCACCTCCAAGAAGCTGGCCAAGCGCAACGCGGCCGCCAAGATGCTGGTGAGGATCCACAACGTGCCCATGGAGCCGCGCGACGGCAGCGAGGCCGAGGGCGAGGAGGACCAGTTCAACATGGTACTGGGGCCACTGGGAGGGACACGGGCGCCCAGAGCCACCCCCGAGTCACACAGAGCCACCCCAGAGTCCCCCTGGAGTCACACAGAGTCCCCCAGAGTCACCTTGGAGTCACACAGAGCCACCCCGGAGTCACCTAGAGACCCCCAGAACCATCCCAGAGACCCCCAGAACCCCCCCAGAGTCACACAGAGCCACCCCAGAGTCCTCCAGAGCCACCCTGGAGTCACCCAAAATCCCCCAGAGCCACCCAGTGTCACCCAGCGTCCCCTCTGCCCCTGCTCCAGGCCGTGGGGAGGGCACCCTCTGCGTTTGGGGTGGTGGGTGACCCTGGGGGTGTCCCACTGTTCCCGGGGGGGTTCCCACACCTCGGGGGGGCTCGGGGCAGACCCCGGGGGCTGGGCAGGCCCCCGAGCGCCCCGTGCCCCCTCCCCAGACGTGCCCCCGGCTGGAGGGGCTGCGGGGCCGCGCCCCCGGCTGCACGTGGGACTCGCTGCGCAACTCGGCGGGCGAGAAGCTGGGCCAGCTGCGGAGCCGGGGGGGCAACCCCGCGCCGGGGGGGGCCTGCGCCCTCCTGCAGGAGCTCTCGGAGGAGCAGAGCTTCGCCATCAGCTACCTCGACATCGGTGAGCCCCCTCCGCCCCAGCCGGCACCCCGCGGCAGCCCCGGCCCGCCCCGGGGCCGTGGGGTGACCCCGCTGTGCCCCCAGACGCGCTGAGCCTCAGCGGGCTGCACCAGTGCCTGGTGGAGCTGTCCACGCAGCCGACCACGGTGTGCCACGGCACCGCCCCGTCCCGCGACGGCGCCCGCGCCCAGGCCGCCCGCAACGCGCTGCAGTACCTGCGCATCATGGCCGGGGGCAAGTGAGCCCTGCGGGGGCAAGGGAGCCGTGCCCGGGGCAAGCCAGCCCTGCCGGGGGCAAGGGAGCCCTGCCGGGGGGCAAGGGAGCCGTGCCGGGGCAAGGGAGCCCTGCCGGGGCAAGGGAGCCCTGCCCAGGACAAGCCAGCCCTGCCCAGGACAAGCCAGCCCCGCCGGGCACGGGCACTGCCCCTCGCCCCCCGGGCAGCGCTCGGACCTCCGGGCACGGCCCCCACCCGCGGCCCCCGCGCCGCCCCCGCTGCGGGTGGACAGACAGACAGACGGACCTCAGGGCCCGGGACCCCCCTCCGGCCTGGCCCCCCATCAGGAGGGTCCCCGGTGCCATCGGCCCCCCAGAATAAAGCTGGGGGGGTTTGTACTCCCCGTGTCCGTGTCTGCTTGGGGCCGGGGGGGGAAAGGGGCGGGAGCCGCGTCCCCCCACCCGCCCCGGGGGGAAGCAGAGCGAGGGCTCGGGGTGGGGGTGGGATCGCTTTATTGGGGGTGTTGGAGCCCCCGGGGCTCGGCCGGGCTCGGCCGGGCTCAGCGGCGGCGGCCGAAGCGCTGCGGGGTCGCCATGGTCCAGAACGGGGCCGCAGGGGGGTCCCAGCTGCGGGGGCTGAGCCGGGCCCGGGGCCCCCCCTGCGGCCCCCAGCCCGACCTGCCGGGGGAACACGGCACCGTCGATCCGCACCGGGGACGCGATGGGGACAGACAGAGGGACAGGGGTGGATGGGAGTGACGGACAGATGGACGGACGGACGGATGGGAATGGGCTGAACACGGACACTTAATGGGGACCCCCAGCCC
Source organism: Passer domesticus (assembly GCF_036417665.1). NCBI lineage: Eukaryota > Metazoa > Chordata > Aves > Passeriformes > Passeridae > Passer > Passer domesticus. The sequence goes on from NC_087504.1 coordinate 3,467,496, forward strand.
CGACCACCGACCCTTCTCAGGCACCCCCAAACCCCCCGGTCCCTCCCCACCTCCTGCGTCCCCGCGCTGTCCCCAGACCCCCCGAGCCCCCCGGGCCCCCATCCCCGCTCACCTGCGCGGCGGCGGGGGGACCCCGGGGCGCTGCAGGGAGCGGAGCAGCGCTGCCAGCGCGGCGGCCCCGGGGGGCGGCCCCGGGGGGGCGGCGGCCTGAGGCGGGGGAGAACCGGGGCTCACAGCGGTCCTGGAACCGGAGAGAGACCCCCCAACCCCGAGCATCCCCCCACCACGCGGAGCCCCCGGGCCGGGGGTCCCGGGACAGGCGCGGGCGGAGCGCGGGGTCCCCGCCAGCAGCAGCAGCAGCAGCAGCACCGGGCGCCCCGCCATCGCCAGCGCCCCCGCCCCGCCGCCGCCGCCTCTTATAGCCGGGCCGGGCCGGGGGTCCCGGGGGAGCGGCGGGAGCGGCCCCGGCCCCGCCGCCGTTAATGAAACACATTTAGCAGCCGCGACAGCCGCCCCCGGGGACAGACGGACGGACGGACGGATGGGCGGACGGATGGGCGGACGGGGAAGCCCCGCACCGCCCGGGCCCCGAACCGGCACCGCGGAGCGAGACCCCCGGGACCCCCGTCCTGCCCCGGGACTTCACGAGGCCACGGCCCCCTGAGACGGGGACCCCTCCCCTGTCCCCCAACCAGCTCAGGAGCCCCAGACGGGGACCCCAACCAGCCCGTCACCCCCCTCCCCTGTCCCCCGACCAGCCCATCGCCCCCAGCCCATCCCCCCCACACCGGGACCCCCCCGGTCCCCCCGCGCCCCCTCCCCGGTGTCGCTGCCGCCCCCCGGTGGCCGCTGCGCGCTCCTGCAGCCCCGACGGCGCGGCCGCGGCTCCCCCGACCCCAAAGCAGCCGAAACGGCCCCAAAACACGCAGCGAGGGCTGGGACGCTGCGGTGTCCCCACAAGCAGCTGCCCCGCTGACGGGTGACAGTCCCGGTGCCACCCTTGGGAAGCGCCGGGGACAGCCGGGGGTGTCGGTGGCACACAGTGACACCGGGGGCGTCCCCGGCCCGCACCCCCACAAAGGGCAGCAGCCGGCGGCTCCTGGGTAATATTTTAATGTTATATTTGCAGCATAAATAAAAGGCACGTTACATGTTTGGTATGACACGGCCGAGGGCTGGGGGGGCTGGGACGGGTCCCCCGGGTCCCCCCCGGCCCCGGGCCCCGCGGGGGCTGTGAGGACCCGCTCACAGGAGCCCGGGCGGGCGGGGGTCCCTGGGGGGCTGCGGGGGGGGTCAGACCCGCGCGGCCGATCTACGATACATGGGTGCGTATAGGCGTCGATATGGACTGATAGATACTACACAGGTACTCGGGGGTCCTTTTTGGCTTCTTCCATTATTGATCGTCAAAGCTCGTGGCACAAAGCGGCTGGGGGGCGGGGGGCGCGCCCGGGACCCTCCTCCCGCGTCCCTTCGGCACCTCCCGGGCTCGTTTTGGGGCGGGACCGGGGTGAACAGAGCAGGAACGGGTCCAGGAGCCCCGAAATGACACAACTCCCACCTGAGCCAAGAATCCCGGACAAAACTCCAGTGGGGGGGGAAATGGGCACCGACTCTCCCCACCCCGCCCGATCCGCGGGATTTGGAGGCTGAAAAGGGAGGAAGAGGAGGAGGGAGCAGCTCCCCCCGGGGGGTTCCGGGGCCTGCTCTGCAGCCATTCGTTCCTATTCAATGATTCCCATAAAATCCACCAACCCCAAATCCCCGCAGCCCGGGCTCCCCCAGCCCGGCCCCAGCGGCGCCGCGAGGAGCCCCCGGTGTCCCCCGGGGGGCAGGAGGGGACAGGAGCGGGGACAGGAGGAAGGCTCGGCCCCGGGATGCCCGGGGTTCCCGGAGCCGGGGCTGGCAGAGCAAAGTGCAGGTGCCCGGCGCTGCCGAGCGGGGCTGGGGGCTGCCACCCCCGGCAAAGCGAGAGGAATCAGCACGGAGCACAATCAGGGGAGGGCTTTGCCCCGAACTGGTCACAAAGCGAGGAGTGGCTGCTTTTGGGGTGGAACACGCGTGGAATGGGCACGGGGAGCTCCAGCCCTGGGAGTGAAGCGATAGCAGAGCCCGGAGTCAGCTCGGTGCCTGCTCGTCCCTGACCGCCTCTGGAGCTTTCCTGTGCCGGGATTTGCACAATTTTCAAGGCACTGGCGATGGGGGATGCGGGGATGGGGAGGAAGCTGCTCCTGCACCCCCATCCCGAGGGGGCCACGAGGATTCCCGGGAAGAGCAGCGAGGCAGGACAACCCCGTCAGAAAACCCAGCCTCTCTCAGTGCCCCGAGGGCAAAACGAGGGGCTGGCAAGCTGCTGCCTTCCAGCCAAACACCACCTGGAATTTCCAGCCTTTGCTCACCCTGGTTCTGCCAGCGAGGCCCCCACGGCAAACGGGGACCCAGAGCTCAGCTCCTCCTCCCCCACGGACACCTCGGGAGGAGCTGCTGGGTCCTGCACACCCCCCAAAACAGGGGATCCCCCAAAACAGCTCTGAGCCCTCCCTGCGCCCCACCTGGGCCCTCCTGGCCCTGCACAGAAACATCCCGAGGGGACAGGGAGGGCTGGGAGCAGCTGGGAGCCCCGGGTTGGGCTCTGGAACAGCCCCAAGGGGAAAAGGGGGTCTGGGGGATGTAGGAGACCCCAACAAGGGATTCCCGAGGCTGGAGCACGGAGAGGAGCTGGGAGGAGCACGAGGACAAAGGGGAGTGTGGAGCAGCAGCACAAACCCACCCTGACCCCGACCCTGATCCCAATCCTGATCCCGATCCCAGCTGAGGAAAAGCTGCACAACAGGGAGGGGGAGAAGCTGGATTCCGTCCCTGGGAAAAGCCCAAAGCTCAGGACTTTCCCATCAGTGCTGAGATCCCAGTCTCTGCTCAGCCTTGGCTTTGGGTTTTGGTGTCCCTGGGAACCTTCCAAGTGTGGAGGAACCAACCAAAATCACCTGGACAAACCAACCTGGCTCCAAAGTGGCGAGTGCGACCTGAGGGGGGCTTGGCTGAGGATGGACCTGGGAGGGGCAGGAATTCCAGGGGCTGCAGCAGTTCCACAGACCGGGACAAGATTCCTTCCCCATCCCAAAAACACACAGCAGCCCTTCCCATTCCCATTCCCATTCCCGTTCCCATTCCCGTTCCCATTCCCATTCCCATTCCCACTCCCATTCCCATTCCCCCATTCCCATTCCCCACTCCCCATTCCCGTTCCCATTCCCCATTCCCATTCCCATTCCCCATTCCCACTCCCATTCCCATTCCCCACTCCCCATTCCCGTTCCCATTCCCATTCCCAGCTCTGGCTGCAGTGCCTGGGGAAGCTCTGGAGCCAGGCAGGGACACAGGGGACAGAGCCCGGTGTGCACCCAGCAGGACAGGGGACCCCTCCCGTTCCTCAGCGCGCAGGGTGGGATCTGACCCTGCCCAGGCTCGGGGATCCTTTGTCTGCTCCGGCTGGAAGCCGCTCCGGCGGCTCCGTCACCACCTCGCCCCGCTCCCGTTCCCTCCCGACAATCCATGATTTAAGGCCACCATTGCCGAGGTCACCGAGGTCCGTGAGCGGGAGCTGATGCGGGTGGGGGCTGGGGCTGCTCTGTCACTGCCAGCTGGGCCCTCCCCGCGTCCCAGTCCCGGTGGCACCCGAGCCCCGTTTCCTGGGAACGCGGGAGCAGCCCTGCCAGCCCGTCCCTGTCCCCTTGTCCCAGCTGCTGGGGCTCAACCCAGAGCAGTCCTGCTTCCCAAAATCCACGGCTCGGCTGGGGCAGGGAGGAGCCCTGCATGCCCGTCAGCTCAGAGCTCCGGGAGGCTCCTGGTGAAGGTGCAACGATGTGGGGTGTGGGGACAAGCCTGGGAGCAGCACGGGGCCAGCACGGAGTGTCACAGCCCCCTGCCCGGGGCACGGGGCCAGCACGGAGTGTCACAGCCCCCTGCCCGGGGCACGGGGCCAGCGCCGGGGGCTCGCCCGCAGTTTAGTGTTGGCCACGGAGCCCCGGAGCCCGCCCTTCGCGGGGGCTGCGCCGGGGGAAAGCGCCAGAGCTGCCCTTACCTCAGAACAGAACAGAACAGAACAGAAGGGATAAAACCCCGAAAGGAAAGGGAAGGTCCCGCGGCCCGGGGCCGCGCTCAGTCCGTGGCCCGGGGCCATCATCTGCCGGCAGACTGCGACTGTGGGGCCATGATGACGTGCGAGGCCACGGGCACGGCCAGCTCTGTCCTTTGCCCGGCCATCTGCGCCAGCACCGAGGTGGCCACGGCCTCGGCGGCCGAGCGCGCGGCGCTGAGCCCGTTGGGCGCGGCCGAGGCCGAGCTGTGCTGGATGACGGGCGCGGGCGAGCCCGTGGGCTCCGAGCTCTCCTTGGGGCTCTCTGCAGGGAGAACGGCAACCCAGAGAGAGGGGTCAGCGACGGGGGACAGCAGGAGGGGACAGGGAGGGACTGGGGGGGACGGTGAGGGATGGGGGGGACGGTGAGGGATGGGGGTGGGAATGGTGAGGGATTGGGGTGGGAATGGTGAGGGATGGGGGTGGGAATGGTGAGGGATTGGGGTGGGAATGGTGAGGGATTGGGGTGGGAATGGTGAGGGATTGGGGTGGGAATGGTGAGGGATTGGGGTGGGAATGGTGCTGGTCTGGATTTGGGAATGGCGCTGGATTGGATTTGGGAATGGTGCTGGCCTGGATTTGGGAATGGTGCTGGTCTGGATTTGGGAATGGTGCTGGTCTGGATTTGGGAATGGTGCTGGTCTGGATTTGGGAATGGTGCTGGTCTGGATTTGGGAATGGTGCTGGCCTGGATTTGGGAATGGTGCTGGCCTGGATTTGGGAATGGTGCTGGATTGGATTTGGGAATGGTGCTGGCCTGGATTTGGGAATGGTGCTGGTCTGGATTTGGGAATGGTGCTGGATTGGATTTGGGAATGGTGCTGGCCTGGATTTGGGAATGGTGCTGGTCTGGATTTGGGAATGGTGCTGGTCTGGATTTGGGAATGGTGCTGGTCTGGATTTGGGAATGGTGCTGGTTTGGATTTGGGAATGGTGCTGGTTTGGATTTGGGAATGGCGCTGGCCCAGAGGGGGATCAGGGACCAGCAGGAACGGGCTGGACACTCCAGCCTGGAGCAGAGAGAATCCAGCCCCACGGAATGTGGAACCCCCTCCTTTTGGGCAGGGCTGGGACAGGAGCAGGAGCTGGACACAAGGATGCTCCCCGCCCTCCCCATCCCAAGGAGAAGCAGGCTGATCCTCCCGAATTCCAGGCAGGAAGCAGCACAGCTTCCCGAGGAGGGCAGCACTGGCACAGCCTTCATCCCACCATCCACTCCTCGTTAACAGGAGTTAATTTCCCCTCAGGTTTTGGAGCCGAGGCTGAGCAGCCCCTTCCCCACCTGCCAGGGGGAGCAGGATCCCTCAGCAGGGCCAGGAGCTGGGCTTTCGGGGCTGGTTTTTACCTAAATCACCTGCTTTGCTCTTTATTGCTCCCCAAGACGTTAAAATCAATCAGAGCCCATCACAGGGCTCTGCCTGCTCCCTTTGTCTGGGAATTTGCAGCACCCCAGACAAAGGCAGAGCCCTCCTTCCCTTTGTTCAGGGCCTTCCAGAATTTTGGGGGGCAGAGCTCCGGGGCCAGGGGATCACCTGGGAGCTCTGGGATGCCCCAGAGCTGCCAGCAGGGAATTCCACCTCCCTTTGCGAGAGCAAACAAAGGCAGGAGCTGGGATGTGAAACCCGGGGCTGGGGAAGATCAGGTGTGGGGTTTAACCTTGCCCTGGGCTGGGGGAGGTCGAGCAGAGCAATCTCCTCCATCTCCCCCCCTGGCACCCCACCCTGGAGATCCACAATAAAGCTCCCAGTTCCATCAGGGACCCGGGGCTTTGTCCAGGACCTGCCTGGCCACAAATCTCGGCCATAAAAAAGGGCAGAGGGGAGGGGGCAGTCTCCTTTTTAGCCTTCAGATGTGTGATGAATTCCTGCTGCTGTGGGGAACAGGGAGGGGAATTGGGAGCCTGGGGATGAGCAGGGAGAAGCAGGGAGCCCCCAGGCTCTGCAGGGCTGGGACGTGGGGACATCTGAGCCACCCAGGGGTGGCAGTGGCTGTGCCAGACCCCTCCAGCACATCCCTGTGCCTCACCAGGCAGGGCAGAATCCCACAGACCCAGGCGGGGGCAAGGCACAGCCCCCAAGGACACTGAATTTGAAATTTTTAGATTTTTTTTTTTTTTGTTTTTCTCCCTGGTTTTCTGCAGTTTCCATTCTCTCAGCTCATCCTCCCATTTTTCCAAGGAACACTAGAGGACTCCAGCGTCCTCCCAAAGCCTCTCAGCAGCTGGAATTGGTATTGCAGGGAGGGCAGCAGGACCCAGATCGTGTTTAGCTCCCGGGTTGGTTATAATGAAACAGGCAGCATTAAAAAAAAAATTATGGGAAGAAAAGGAGATAAAAAAGAGCCTTTTTCTTTTTTTTTTTAACTCCCAAGCCGAGCCAGCTCGGTGGGAATGGCAGAGAATGAGCAATGGAGCTCCATGATGTCATGGAGAGAGTCTGGCCTCTCCTGACTCGGCCTTTGCTGTGGAGCAGCAAATTTGGCACTTCAGGGGGATGATCAAGGCTTGGCTGGCCGCCAGAGCAGGGGGGGCTGCAGCCACACCAGGCACCCCCCGGGGAGGGACAGGGACACAAACCCTGCCCGGGGCACTGCCCTGGCAGCAAGTGCCACCCCAAGGTCAAAGGGACAGCCTGGGGACCCTCCTCAGCAGGAGGTGGGCAGAAATGTCCTGGGGGGGCTCTGAGGGGTCTTTGGGGTGTCCTGTGCCCAGCCCAGGTGTTCTGCACTCCCTGCTGTGTCCTGTGCAGTGACCCTGAGTGACAGGGGGTGGCAGGGGGTGGCAGGCACAGCCTGGGGACAGTCCCCCCCTCCCTGGCAGCAGAGCCAGCCCAGCCCAGCCATCACTCACCCAGGTAGCCCTGGGTCTTCTTCTGCAGGGCGGTGACGGGACAGTCCTTGTGGGCCAGCAGCAGCTGCTTCAGCTGAGCCACCTCGTTCCTGAGCAGCGTCACCTCGTTCTGAGGGGACACACACACACACACCCCTGTGTCACCCTCAGCAGCCCAGGCCCTGCCAGCCTCCCCTGCTCTGATCCGAGGTGCCCTGGCTCGGGAGGGGAGTTCCTGCTGGGGACAGTGGCCAAGGGGCAGCAGCACTCTGGGGACAGTGGCCAAGGGCCAGCAGCACTCTGGGGACAGTGGCCAAGGGGGTTTCCTGTCCCTGGCTGGGGTCACTGAGCTCCTCCTGAGCCCTCCTGCCAGTGCCACCCGTGCCAGGCACACCTGGAGTGCTGCTGTGGGACACGGGCAGTGACAGCTCTGCCTCCAAACCCTCCTCAGAGCGTCCCCCTGAGACGTGGGGGGGAGCAGCTGAAACCCCAAAAGTGCCCAGGGGAAGAGCTGCTCTAGATGTCCTGGGAGGGAACAAAGCCAGGGCTGTGCCAGGGCCATACCAGCGCTGTGCCAGGGCTGTGCCAGGGCTGTGTCTGCCAAGGCCATACCAGCGCTGTGCCAGGGCTGTGCCAAGGCTGTACCAGTGCTGTGCCAGCCCTGTGCCAGGGCTATACCAGGGCTGCACCACGGCCATACCAGGGCCATGCCAGGGCCGTACTAAGGCTGTACCAGGGCCATGCCAAGGCTGCACCACGGCCATACCAGGGCTATGCCAGGGCCGCACTAAGGCTGTACCAGGGCCATGCCAAGGCTGCACCAGGGCTGTACCAGGGCCGTGCCGGCACCGTGCCAGCGGCGCGCCAGGGCTGTGCTCAGCCCCGTTACATACTCACGCTCAGCTGGATGTTCTGGCTGGTGAGCTCCTCGGCCTTCTTCTCCAGGGAGGACACCCAGAGCTTGCGCTTCTGCCGGCAGCGCGAGGCGGCCGCGCGGTTCCGCTCCAGGAAGCGCTGCCGCCGCTCGTCCGGGTCCTCGTCGGCCGCCCGCCGCCGCCGCCCGCCCGTGCTGGGCGTGGGCTGGGCAGGGGACACCTGCCGGGACAGGGGACAGGGGACAGGGGACAGGGGCAGCCTCAGCAGCAGCTCTGGGGACAGGCAGGACGCGGCGCTGGCACCGCCGAGCAGAGCTCGGTGCCGCTCTCGGGGCGGCAGATAATCCCGGCTTTTAAGCAGGTGATTGGCTTTAAAAATGAATTTTCCCCTCAAAACCTGCAGCCAAACCAGCCCCTGGAGGCAGTGGGGAACGGGAGGTTGTGCAGAGCCCCGGTTTTATCCGGGAGAACAAAGGGAGAGCAGCCAGGGCTGGCGGCGGAGCAGCCCCGGCCCCGCAGACCGCGGGCCAGCCCAGCCCCACTGCAGCACATGGAGATGGAACTGCAAGGCCACCCGAGCCCGGAGCAGGTGGCCACGCTGATGGAAGGCTGGCATTTGGCTGGCTGCAGCAGCCAGCCCAGCTGACTGCCTGAGAGGGAAGCGTTTAACCCCGAATTGGGCGGGGAGGAGAGAGGGGAGATGTTCCTTCCCAGCTCCAGGCAGAGGAACGCGGGCTGCAGCTCCTGCCTGGTGGGCTGGGAGCGCCCCAGCGCTGGAGCAGCACTGAAAGAACAGGTTTTAACCCATTCTGCAGCGCAGGGAGCACGCTGGGAGGTTTCCTGCTCCTTGCCAAGCCCTGGCAGCCCCCGCGTGCCCGGCCCAGCCCCCGGGGAGCAGCAGCAGCAGCAGCAGCAGCAGCAGCAGCAGCACAGACCTGTGGCTGGGCTGGGGAGGGGGCGTCGGGGTGCTGGCCCAGCACCTGGCTCTGCTCCGGCCGCGCGGTCACCATGGTGCTGGCCGAGCCCACCACCAGGCTGCTGCCGTTCAGCGAGGACGACGCCGCCAGGCTGGCCTTCAGCCTCTGCCAGGGGAGCAAAAGGGACATCAGAGGAGCTGCCAGCGCCCCCAGCAGCCCCTGCCACCCTGAGCCACCCCGCTGGCAACGGGCACCAGCAGTGCCCAGGTCAGTGGGCAGTGCCCAGCCCAGCCCAGTGGGCAGTGTCCAGCCTACACCAGTGGGCAGTGCCCAGCCCACACCTGCTGCTGGCACTGGCAGCAATTCCCTGCCCAGCTGGCAGCCCCAGGCACTGAGCAGGCTGCAGAGCCCAAGTGTCCCCAAGTGCCCACAGCGGGATCTGGGGGGTGGAGAGGGACCCTGGTAATAAATCCCTTCCCTGGCTCTTTGGGAAGGAGAAAAGCCCCCAGGCAGGAGCTGCTGGAGGCTGAGGGACCCCCGTGACCCCCTCCCTGCCACTCACCATTTTGGCTTCGGAGTGCACCGGGAGGCCTGAGGGCGAGAGGGACCCGCTGCTGTTGATGGGGGGCCCGGGAATGCCAGGGATGTTGGGCACCATGGCCACGGGCCGGGCCAGCTGCCAGGGGAGCAGGACAGCAGCGTTGGCACGTGGAGCAGCTCTGCAGGAGCCCCCTGACACAGCAGCTCTGCCAACCCTGACAAACTCCTGCCACCCGTGACGTGCTGTCACCCACGGCCGTGGCCACGGTGCCCGCGTCAGAATCGCCCAGCATGGAGCACAGGGAACAGGCAGCTCCTTCCCTTCCCTTCCCTTCCCTTCCCTTCCCTTCCCTTCCCTTCCCTTCCCTTCCCTTCCCTTCCCTTCCCGGGGCCGTTCCCTGCCCCAGTGGCCGCAGTGGCCGCAGTGGCCGCAGTGTCCAGCATGGCCGGCCGTGCTCCCTGCCAGCCCAGCTGCCCTGGGAGCAGGCTGTTCCAAATGGAAGCAGCTCCTGGGGACGCTGTGGCTGCCAGCCCCGGCCTGGCAGTGCCAGCCATCTGTCGGGGCACGGGTTTGGATCTTTCCAAAGGGGCTGATTGCCCTCTGGTGCGGTGCTGTTACTGCTGCCCCTGCCCCTCCTGCAGCCCCCCTGGCTCCGAGGGGAGATGGAGACATGGAGAGTGTGGGCAGGGCAGGGCAGGGCAGGGCAGGGCAGGGCAGGGCAGGGCAGGCAGTCTGGAAGCTTCTCTCACCGAGATGACAGAAGGCATCTGCACGGGGGGCCCGGGCAGCACGGGCATGGTCTGGCCGTTGGCGAGCTGCACGACGAGCGGGAGGGAGCCGCTGGGAGACCTGCAAGGCAACGGCTCTGCACCACTGCCCGGGCATGCCAGGGCCACAGGGCCACGCCTGCACCTCCCGAGGGCTCGGCGTGGCCCCTGAAGGCAGCCCCCTTCCTTCCCGTGCAGGGCCTGCCACGCTCTGGGCCGCAGCCCCCAGGAGCTCCACGGGCAACCAGGAGCAGGTCCTGAGCCGTGCCAGGGCAAACAGCCCCCGAGGCAGGGCCAGCAGCTCGGAGGTCACACTGCAGAGGCACCAAACACGGCCTGAGACAACCCCTGAGACAATCCCTGAGCCATCCCAGCTCCCGAGACAATCCCTGAGACAACCCCAGAGACAATCCCTGAGACAATCCCTGGCACAATCCCTGACACAATCCCTGAGCCATCCCAGCTCCCGAGACAATCCCTGAGACAACCCCAGAGACTATCCCAGACACATTCCCTGACACATTCCCTGACACAATCCCTGACACAATCCTGAGCCATCCCAGCTCCAGACACAATCCCTGAGACAACCCCTGAGACAATCCCAGACACATTCCCTGACACAATCCCTGAGCCATCCCAGCTCCCGAGACAATCCCTGAGACAACCCCAGAGACAATCCCTGAGACAATCCCTGGCACAATCCCTGACACAATCCCTGAGCCACCCCAGCTCCAGACACAATCCCTGAGACAACCCCTGAGACAATCCCTGGCACAATCCCTGAGACAATCCCAGACACATTCCCTGACACAATCCTGAGCCATCCCAGCTCCAGACACAATCCCTGAGACAACCCCTGAGACAATCCCTGGCACAATACCTGACACAATCCCAGACACAATCCCTGAGCCATCCCAGCTCCAGACACATTCCCTGACACAATACCTGACACAACCCCAAGCCATCCCAGCTCCAGACACATTCCCCACCAGCCGGCGCCGTGCCGAGCCCAGGGAGCTCTTTCATCTCTCCCCACGGTGAGTTTTGCCTCGTTTCACCGAGTTTTGCCTCGCTCCCCAGCTCCAGGACAATCAGTTCCTGCTCCCTGCACGCCACCGCGCCGTGCTGCCGCAGCCGGAGCGTGACAGCCGTGACAGCCCCGGCGTGGCAGCCCCTCCAGGCAATTCCTGGGATGGAATTCCTGCTCCGTGCTGTACTCACCCCAGCTGTCTGTTGGAGGGGGGCGCCTGGGTGATGACGGAGGTGGGGGACGGCAGCGTGGGGTGCAGGGGGTCGTAGCCCAGGTGCAGCGGCAGCGAGCCCGGCCGCACGATGGTGGGCGTGGGCGTGGAGAGGATCACGGGCTTGGAGGGGCCCTCCTGCGGGGCAGAGCACACAACAGGGGCTGCTGACTGCCAGCTCCTCACCACCGCCACGGCTCTCCCTCCTGCAGCCTCCAGAAGTTCAGAAACTGAGGGGAGCACATCAGCCATGGCTCACGGGCAGGGGGGACTGGCTCCAGCCCCTCAGCCTGGGGTGTTTGAGAGGGAGCTGAAGCTCCAGCCCCTCCATTTGGGGTGTTTGAGAGGGAGCTGAAGCTCCAGCCCTTCCATTTGGGGTGTTTGAGAGGGAGCTGAAGCTCCAGCCCTTCCATTTGGGGTGTTTGAGAGGGAGCTGAAGCTCCAGCCCCTCCATTTGGGGTGTTTGAGAGGGAGCTGAAGCTCCAGCCCTTCCATTTGGGGTGTTTGAGAGGGAGCTGAAGCTCCAGCCCTTCCATTTGGGGTGTTTGAGAGGGAGCTGAAGCTCCAGCCCCTCAGCCTGGGGTGTTTGAGAGGGAGCTGAAGCTCCAGCCCTTCCATTCAGGGTGTTTTAGAAGCTCCAGCCCCTCCATTTGGGGTATTTTAGTTGCTCCAGCCCCTCCATTCAGGGTGTTTGAGTTGGAGCTGAAGCTCCAGCCCTTCCATTTGGGGTGTTTTAGAAGCTCCAGCCCCTCAGCCTGGGGTGTTTGAGAGGAGCTGAAGCTCCAGCCCCTCCACTTGGGGTGTTTGAGAGGGAGCTGAAGCTCCAGCCCCTCCATTTAGGATGTTTTAGAAGCTCCAGCTCCTCCATTTAGGATGTTTTAGGAGCTCCAGCCCCTCCATTCAGGGCGCTTTAGAAAGGGGTGAATCTCCAGCCCCTCTGCCTGTCCCTTCAGCCCAAAGCAGGCTCAGAAGAGCCCAGCTCGGCCCTGAGGAGCCCAGCTGGGCCCCAGCGGGCAGAGGCACCCCGCAGCCTGGGCACAGCCCCACCTTGTCGTGGCGCGGGGGCGAGCGGGGCCGGGACGCGGGGCTGTCCGGGGGGGACGAGTCCACCTCCAGCGGCTCCTCCTCCTTGATCTTCATCTCCGGCGTGGAGGGCAGGGACATGTCCAGGGCCCCCGCGCCCTGCAGGGGAGGGGACAGTCAGCCCGGGAGGGACAGACGGCTCTGGGAGGACAGACAGCTCTGGGAGGACAGACAGCTCAGGAGGGACAGACAGCTCAGGGAGGACAGACAGGTCTGGAAGGACAGACAGCTCAGGAGGGACAGACAGGTCTGGAAGGACAGACAGCTCAGGGAGGACAGACAGCTCTGGGAGGACAGACAGCTCAGGAAGGACAGACAGCTCAGGAAGGACAGACAGCTCTGGAGGACAGACAGGTCTGGAAGGACAGACAGCTCAGGAGGGACAGACGGCTCTGGGAGGGACAGACAGCTCTGGGAGGGACAGACAGCTCTGGGAGGACAGACAGCTCGGGAGGGACAGACAGCTCAGGGAGGACAGACAGCTCTGGAAGGACAGACAGCTCAGGGAGGGACAGACAGCTCAGGGAGGGACAGACAGCTCAGGGAGGACAGACAGCTCAGGGAGGACAGACAGCTCTGGGAGGGACAGACAGCTCAGGGAGGACAGACAGCTCTGGGAGGGACAGACAGCTCAGGAGGGACAGACAGCTCAGGGAGGACAGACAGCTCTGGGAGGGACAGACAGCTCTGGAAGGACAGACAGCTCAGGGAGGACAGACAGCTCTGGGAGGGACAGACAGCTCTGGAAGGACAGACAGCTCAGGAGGGACAGATGGCTCTGGAAGGACAGACAGCTCAGGAGGGACAGACAGCTCTGGGAGGGACAGACAGCTCTGGGAGGACAGACAGCTCTGGGAGGACTGACAGCTCAGGGAGGACAGACAGCTCAGGGAGGACAGACAGCTCTGGGAGGGACAGACAGGTCTGGAAGGACAGACAGCTCAGGAGGGACAGACAGCTCAGGAGGGACAGACAGCTCTGGGAGGACTGACAGCTCAGGGAGGACAGACAGCTCTGGGAGGGACAGACAGCTCTGGGAGGGACAGACAGGTCTGGAAGGACAGACAGCTCAGGAGGGACAGACAGCTCAGGAGGGACAGACAGCTCAGGGAGGACAGACAGGTCAGGAGGGACAGACAGCTCAGGAGGGACCCCCATCTCGCACTGTCTGCGAAACATTCCCTGCTCCCCGAGTCAGAGGCTCGGGCTCCCAGCTCTTGCCGAATTATTCTTATTTGTTTGCACTGAAGCAGCATCTGGGAGCCCGAGGCTGCTCCAGCCCTGGCCAAACGGAGGTGGAGGCCCAGCAACAACAGGCAGCCCCAGATGGCAGCAGTTTGTGGGATCTCAGTAACACACATGACTTCTCCACGGGTTGTTATTGGGATTTTTGGTATAAAAAGGGCCCTGCTAAGGAGAACAGGTACCCAAGCCAAATGCCTGCGAGTTACAGGAGGCACTTTCATTCACAGAAGAGCTGTAAAACATTGTATAAATCAGCCTGAATTATTTTATTACCCGATTATCAAAAGCAAACAAAGAGCCATGCAAGTTATTAAATATCTATGAGCGCCCCATTAAAATAAAACCCAACCATATGCCTGGACTTGGCCACTTGCCACCACCCTGGGATCCAGCAGAGCCACGTGGCCCAGTGGCACCAGCTAGTGACGTGCAGGGGACGGGCAAGGGCAGGGGACAGCGGGCCAGGGGACAGCTGAGGCAAGGCTGCTGCTCCAGACCCTGTCCAGGCAGGGGAACTGCCCCCAAACCAGCCCTGAGAGCTGCTTGTCCAGCCTGCTCTCCATCCCTCCCTGCTCCCTGTCCGTCCATCCATCCATCCATCCATCCATCCATCCATCCATCCATCCATCCATCATCCATCCATCCATCCATCCATCCATCCATCCATCCATCCTCTATCCATCCATCCATCCCCTCGCTTTTGGGTATTTCAGAAAGCACATGGCTCCAGCTCCTTGGTTTGGGGTATTTTAGAAAGGACACAGCTCCAGCCCCTTGGTTTGGGGTATTTTAGAGCTCCATCCCCTCATTTTGGGGTATTTTAGAGCTCCAGCCCCTCGGTTTGGGGTATTTTACACCTCCATCTCCTCGGTTTGGGGTATTTTACAGCTCCAGCCCCTTGGTTTGGGGTATTTTACAGCTCCAGCCCCTCGGTTTGGGGTATTTTACACCTCCATCTCCTCGGTTTGGGGTATTTCACAGCTCCAGCCCCTCGCTTTGGGGTGTTTCAGAAGGCACACGGCTCCAGCCCCCCTCGGCAGCTCTGCGGGCGGCTGTGCCCGCGGTAGGTGCAGCAATAACCATTTACCTGCCCTTTCAGAGCTCAGCCGCTGCCGCGGGATCACAAAGGAGCCGGGATTAACATGCAGCAGCGCTCGGAACGCTTAAAGCGCCTCCGGGGAAGCTCCCGCTGCGCCCGCGGTTTTAATTAACGGCGCTGGAGCGAGACCACCCCCGCAAAAGGGAGGACAAACACTGAACTGGAGGCTGGGAGCTCAGCCCGGCCACGGAGTGACCGGCTGGCCTCGCCCGGACAGCGGGGCTGAGCAGGACAATCCCTTCCCTAAAACCAGAGCTCCCCGCGCCAGGAATGGTTCAGAATCTCATTTCTTGGCACTAATTAGGCCGAGCCGCGCTAAAGCCGGTCCTGGCAGCACAGCCCGGGGCCGCGGGGCTGGGTGGGCTGCCCGGGGCTGCTCGGTGGTTCTGTGGGTGAACACCCCTGGCTATTCCTGCTCCCATTCCCGGCTATTCCTGCTCCCCATCCCCGGCTATTCCTGCTCCCCATCCCCGGCTATTCCTGCCCCCATCCCCGGCTATTCCTGCTCCCCATTCCTGGCTATTCCTGCTCCCCATTCCCGGCTATTCCTACCCCCATTCCCGGCTATTCCTACCCCCATTCCCGGCTATTCCTGCTCCCCATTCCCAGCTATTCCTGCCCCCATTCCTGGCTATTCCTGCTCCCCATTCCCGGCTATTCCTACCCCCATTCCCGGCTATTCCTACCCCCATCCCCGGCTATTCCTGCCCCCATCCCCGGCTATTCCTGCTCCCATTCCTGGTTATTCCTGCCCCCATTCCCGGCTATTCCTGCTCCCATTCCTGGTTATTCCTGCCCCCATCCCCGGCTATTCCTGCCCCCATCCCCGGCTATTCCTGCTCCCCATCCCCGGCTATTCCTGCTCCCCATTCCTGGCTATTCCTGCTCCCCATTCCCGGCTATTCCTGCTCCCCATTCCCGGCTATTCCTGCCCCCATTCCCAGCTATTCCTGCCCCCATCCCCGGCTATTCCTGCCCCCATCCCCGGTTATTCCTGCCCCCATCCCCGGCTGCTCCTGCCTCCCTTCCCCGCTCCAGAACAAAGGGCAGGAGCCTTTGCCGCAGCCGCATACCAATGAGAGAGATCAATTTCGGTTTAAAGAGCCTGTTATTGGCGAGGGGGGGAGCGGCTGGGAAGGCAGGTTTCAGTTTTAATTCTGAATTCCTCCGTTCCCCATCTCGGGAAGATTTACGCGGCTCGGCTCCCGCAGTTTATTTCCGAGCAGCGCCGCTGACTGCGAGCGTATGCACGGCCATAGATCAATTTAGTAAATGTATGTGCCAGGCTGCGCGCCCGGCACGCATCTGCTGCTGCTCCCGCCCGGCGAGCGGGAGGGGCGGGGGCTGCAAATGTCCTTAATTAGCTGCTTTCTGATGAGATCCCCTTGTCCTTCAGCCCCTGGCGCTCGCCGGGCTGCGGGGGCAGCCTGGATCGATGGCGCTGGCGGAGCGAGGAGCTCTTTGTTAGCAGAAGCTGCTCTTTTCCACCGAGCAGACGCGCTGGGATGAACGCTCCGGTGCCCCCCACCCCGTGCCTGCCCCCCAAGGCACGATCCCACCGGACCTCGGCCCCGAGGGGGTTCTGCTCCCACCCCGGGCGCTCCCAGGTACTGCAGATCCCTCCTGAGCTGTCGGGTGTTTTGGGTACTCCCCCTCTCTACTTTCTCCCCCTTTTTCCAAGTGCAAAGCTGAAGGAATAATAAACCATGAAACCTGCTCTCTGCAGGCCAGGATCAGTGGGAAAAGCAGCCAAAGTCACCCGAGTTACAAAAACAAGACCCCACACGGCAGCAAATTCTACCCCAGGGCCTCTCACAGGAGCGGTCCCCAGTCCCTCCCAGCCCTCCCAGTGCAGCCACAGCTCTTGCCTTTTTCTCATCATCCTCAGCAGCTTTCTTGAACTCGTGCTCGAAGGAGCTGGCCAGCTCGTTGAAGAGTCCCACCTCCTCACAGTTCTTCAGGAACCGCGTCGGGGTCGGGGTCTGATCTGGTTCGGGTTGGAACACCGAGAATTGGTCAGGGGGAGTAAAAAAAACCCATTTTACCAGCCCAGTCCTTCACCGGGGAGCCCGGGGGAATGTGGGTGTCACCCCGGGGCCAGCCAGTGACACTTTGGAACGGGACAATCATTTCGTGCTGGTTTTGTTTCTCTGGTGTTTACAGGAACAATCGCTGGAGGGAGAGGATTTCTGTGAATTCCTGGCTGTGGGATTCCCGTCCCTCCCACCCCGGGTCTGCCCCGTCCTCAGCTGGACAAGGAGGGAAAATCGGGAGTGGGATCTCCCTGAAATTGTCAACACAGGGAGTGATGGGAGGGGAGAGCAGCCCCAGGGCCGGGCAGAGCCTCTCCCCTCCCTGTGCCAGCTCTGAACCCCAGAGGGATTCCCTGGGAATCCTCCTTGTGGCAGCTCTGAACCCCAAAGTGATTCCCTGGGAATTCTCCTTTCCTTGTGCCAGCCCCCAATCCCAGAGCGATTCCCTGGGAATTCTCCTTTCCTTGTGCCAGCTCTGAACCCCAGAGTGATTCCCTGGGAATTCTCCCCTCCCTGTTCCAGCCCCCAGTCCCACAGCGATTCCTGGGCTGGCTCCAGCCCCGCTGTCCCCAGCCCTGCCTGTGGGACCGTCCCCACCCCACGGACAGCTCCGGGCCCCTCTGGCCATCACCCCTCCCTGCTGCAGCCAGCCCCAGCTCGGGGAATCACCCCCAGGGCTCCATCCCGCAGAGAACACCGGGATTTTCCAGCACAAAGAGCATCCCGGGATGGTCCAGCCCGGCCCCAAACCCTCCCTGTGCCCGGTTTGCCACTGCAGCAGAAGCCCCTCTGGGCAGGCTTAGCTGGCCCCAGCTCCCAGCCCGTAAAATCCAGAGCTCCACCATCGCAACCCCTCGGCAGGGGCTGCTTGTGCTGGGTTTAACAGCTCCCAGGGCTCCTGGGATCCTTCCTGCTCAGCACTGCCCTCCCGAGCTGCTGCAGACATCTCCAGCGTGTAAAACACAGCCTGGAACCTCCTGCCCCTCTGAGCAGCTCCTGCCTCGCCCCACAGGTGCCTGTTCCCATAAAAATCCCTCTCCCTCCCAGGAGAAGGGATCTTTATGATCCACCTGGGCCAGGTCCTGCTCCTGCCACATGGCCTCGGGAGGGAGCAACAAATCCCAGAGAGGAAATGGTCCCAAAAATCCCAGAGAAAATATGGTCCCAAAAAAAAAACCCCAGAGACAAAATGGTCCCAAAAATCCCAGAGAAAAAAATGGTCCCAAAATTCCCAGAGACAAAATGGTCCCAAAAATCCCAGAGAAAAAATGGTCCCAAAAATCCCAGAGACAAAATGGTCCCAAAAATCCCAGCGAAAAAATGGGCCCAAAAAAAAACCCAGAGACAAAATGGTCCCAAAAATCCCAGAGACAAAATGGTGGCTCAGAAAAACCTGGGATAAATGGAATTTCTGGCAAAAAGGGCCCAGATCTCACTGCTCACAGCCAGCAGCGTTTTCCAGCCCTCACACCCCCTGTCTGTGCCAGACACGCTCTGGTTTGGGGGGGTTCAGCTGGTTCTGGACTGGCCATGGATAAATTTGGTTTGTTTGGGGTTTTTTTTGTGTTTTACCCCAGAGCAGCCCCCTGAGTGTCAGGGCTGCCCTTGCTCCTTGCGTTCCTGAAGTGTTTCATCCTTGCCAGGGAGAGAAATTCTGAAATTCCCACTGGGAATGAATTCTGCCCCTGGGAGCAGCTTCCAAACCCCAAATCCTTCAGAGCCCAGCTGAATTCCCAGTCCCTGCCTCAGCCCCGGGCTGGGGCTGGAGATGAACGGGGAAGGAGGTGCCAGGCTCCTGCAGCAGCTTTGTTTTCCCTAAGATCCCTGCAGGAAGCAGGAGGGGTGTCCCCTCTCCTCGCTGCCAGGGCAGCCTGCTCACCCAGCAGGGACAGGAGGGACTCGGGGGTCTCTCTGCTCTGAGACCTGTGGGGTTGGGGTTCCCCCCACGCTGCAGAGGCTGCACTGCCCAGGTGCTGTGGGAGCTCCTCGCTGGGCTCTGCAGAGCTCACGGGGCTCTAATTTATGAACTGCAGCTTCCCAAAAGCTCGGGAAAGCTGACACCTGGGCTGAGAGGGGAAGCTGCTCTGTCAGGTTTGCTTCATCGTCCTCAAAGCACACGCAGAGACGTGAAAGCCCTTCTGGCCATAAATCCTCCAGCCTTTAATAAAAAAGGGCGAGAGCTTAAAAAAAAAAAAAAAAAAAAAAAAAAAAAAAAAACCCGAAACCCCACAAAACCTGATACTACCATAAAAAAAAGAAAAAACTTGGAAGCCTCTGGCTTTCCTTTCCCCCTGATTAAATGCAGATCACAGGAGGTTTTATGGGTTTTGCAGTGCATCTGGTCCCTGGCATCAATCTTGGCGGGCGCTGGCCGGGCTCGTACCTGCGATGATGACGGAGTCGGTGCGAGCGGGGCCGAATTTCAATGTCATCTCGTGCTTGTGTTTATGAACCGCCAGGTGGTCCTCGTTTGTGAACCTCTGAAATGAAACAATTTGCAAAATGGGGAATAAATGCGTTCTGTGTTTTACGGGCCGTCCTGCGCTGGGTGTGGGGGGAGGAGGAGGAGGGAGCCCACGGCTGGGGGGATCCGGGGCTGTGGGACAGGGACAGGGATGTGGGGCAGGGCTGTGGGATCACGGGGGACAGAGGGAAAAGCCTCTGTCAGGGGCTCTGCAGGGTGGGGGGCAAGGATTTTTAAGAATCTGATTTTTAGGTGATGGAGCGAGGCGGCGGCTGCAGCTGATGGAAATGCACGGAAATTCTGAATCCCAAAATTCCCACTCTATCGCTGGCTGAGGAACAGGGGAATTTGGTTCAACTGGGGCAACTTTTCCTGCGTGGGGTGAGGCAGAGGCAGCCCCTGCCTGGAGATTCAGCTCCTGAGCTTTTATGGAGCGAGGGAGGGGGAGCATCTCCCCCCACCAAAATCCCACCTGCAGGGAGAGCTGCAGGATCGACCCCATCCCTGAGGCAGGGCTTGGGCAGGGTGGAAATCCCACGGGAGGGCTTTGGGGCCGGGAAAGGCAGACAAAGGCAGCAGGGAGGGCTGAGGAGAGGGGGAGCGAGGCAGGGACGGGGTTAAAGCACAGCCCCATAAAGCTCAGGATGGATTGCGTCTCTCCTAATAGACTGCGACAAACGGGCCGGGCTCCGCAGCGCTCGCTCGGGGCAGGAACGCGCTGCAGCAGCAGAGCAGCAGCAGAGCAGCAGCGGTGCATTCCTGCCCCTTCCCCTTCCTGCCCTCCCTCTCTGGGGCATGGCAGCCCAAAGCCACCCGGAGCCACCTGTTCCTGTGGGGCTGCTGCAGCGGGACACCCCCCGGGCCCTTCCCACGCCGTTATTTACGGCTCGGCTGCTGCAGCAAATAAATCTGCCTTCCCCAGCTGAGCGCAGCGGGGACAGGCCCGCGGTGGCAGGGACAATCCCACAGTGGCAGGGACAATCCCACGATGGCAGGGGACAATCCCACAGTGGCAGGGACAATCCCACGATGGCAGGGGACAATCCCACAGTGGCAGGGACAATCCCACGATGGCAGGGGACAATCCCACAGTGGCAGGGACAATCCCCCCCTCGGTATCAGGGGACAATCCCACAGTTGCAGGACACAATCCCGCGGTGGCAGGGACAATCCCACAGTGGCAGGGATAATCCCACAATGGCAGGGGACAATCCCACAGTTTCAGGGGACAATCCCACAGTGGCAGGGACAATCCCACGATGGCAGGGGACAATCCCGCGGTGGCAGGGGACAATCCCACGATGGCAGGGACAATCCCACAGTTGCAGGGGACAATCCCCTCCTCGGTGGCAGGGGACAATCCCACAGTTGCAGGACACAATCCCGCAGTGGCAGGGACAATCCCACAATGGCAGGGGACAATCCCGTGGTGGCAGGGACAATCCCACAGTGGCAGGGGACAATCCCACAATGGCAGGGGACAATCCCACAGTTGCAGGGGACAATCCCCTCCTCGGTGGCAGGGGACAATCCCACAGTTGCAGGACACAATCCCACAATGGCAGGGACAATCCCACGATGGCAGGGGACAATCCCACAGTTTCAGGGGACAATCCCACAGTTGCAGGGGACAATCCCCCCCTTGGTGGCAGGGGACACCACGACCTGGGCCCACGCAGCCCCGGCTCCCTGGGCTCAAGGACAGGGGGTCACACAGAGCGTCCTTGGGGGCTCACAAGGTGCTGTGCTGGTGGCTCGTGATTTGGGCTCAAATTCAGGGAAATCGGAGCTGGCGGGAGAAGAGCCAAGAGCTTTGTGCCTGTGGAACTCCAGGAGCAGCCTGAACCCCGTCTCCCCCGGCCCCGCTCCGTAACCAAACCCTAAATAAACCCGAAATAAAACTTCTCGACAGCTCGGCCAAAATCTGCCTGAGCTGGGCTTTTTTCCCTCCCTGCTGCTCTGCTCCTTTTTGAACCTTTTTTGTGCGCGGAGCTTTCCCGGGCCCCGCGACCCCGAACCCTCAGAACAAAGGAGCAGGAGCGAGGCAATTCGGGAATTCGGGAATTCGGGAATTCGGGAATTCGGCAGTTCTGCAGCGCCCCGGAACGCGCCGGCCGAGGGGCCCTGCAGGGGAAGGGACACCCACAGTTTTCCATGGTTTTGGCCCCAAAATTCCCGGGTTTTACGGAATTCGGCTGCCCGCGGTGGGACCCCGCTGGGATGGGGTGAACCGGGGGAATAAACGCGGTTTTTGTGCGGGGTTGGGATGAATATTTAGCAGGCGGGCGGCGTCGGAAATCTGAGCACCTGAGAGACGGGGGTGGGGGAAAATGAACAAGAAGAAAATTCCCAATTCTGCCGCTCCGCTTTGTGCTAAACAAATGTGATTTTTAGGTCAGGGAGGGAAGAGCGGGAGGTGCAGAGCAGGGTCGTGTCTCTCCCACCAGCCCCAGCCCGGCCTCGCCAACGCCAGGTTTATTTTAATCTTTCATTTTCCTTCATTGCCGGATTTTTTTTTCCCTAATTTTTTTTTTTTCCCCGGCACTTTCCGTGCGCCGGGCGCGCGTTACAGCTCTATTTAACATCTTTATGTGGGCTCACAGCTCGGGAGCTCTCTCCTTCCCTGCGCAGAAATGCTCACAGACACAATATATCTTTCTGCACACATTTCCAAACGCCGAAACCCAGAGGCTGAGTCTGGCACTTGGGTTCTAAATCATGTCATTTTACACAGAGAGGGGAAGCAGAGGGGGAGAGGAGGGGGGAAGAGTAGGGAAAAAAATGGAATGAGTTAAAGCCACAGCGCTGGCTTTAATATTTAATCTCCTTCCATCAGCAGCTGACATACAGCAGGGTTATTTCAGCTGCTATTTTGCGGGTGTCGGAATTAAAAAGAAGATGTTGGCTGTAAAGTCTTTGGGGCGAGGGACAGGAGCAGGGTGAGCGCTGCCAGCCGGCCCCGGGGGTTTCCCGGGCTGGAGCTGCCGCCTGCAGCCCCAGATTTGGCGTTTTGCGGAGCCGGGCCGGGCCGAGCCGGGTGGGACGGAGCACGGCCCCGGCGCTCGCTCGGTGCCGCGGCTGTGACAGCTCCGCGGTGGATGCACTCGTTCGGAGTGGGCTGTAATGGCCAGAAATGGCACACGGTGCTGCCAGTAACGGCACACGGTGCTGGTGGTAACGGCACACGGCGCTGCCGGCAATGGCACACGGCAATGGCACACGGCAATGGCACACGGTGCTGCCGGCATGGCACACGGCAATGGCACACGGCAATGGCACACGGCAATGGCACACGGCAATGGCACACGGCAATGGCACACGGCAATGGCACACGGTGCTGCCGGCAATGGCACACGGCAATGGCACACGGCAATGGCACACGGCAATGGCACATGGCAATGGCACACGGTGCTGCCGGCAATGGCACACGGCAATGGCACACGGCAATGGCACACGGCGCTGCCAGCTGCCGCGGCAGCCTCGCTGGGGGATTTCTGCGGCAGTTTAACGAGCACGACACGAGGAACAAGCGCTTGCTTGGCTGCTCGGGGCTTTTCCTGCTGTTTGGAGAGCCTGGGTTTGCTGCAGGGGGGTCAGGCGGGAGCCCCCCGGATGGGGACCTGGGGTATTTAGGGAGGGTTTAACCTCACCCACAGCCCAGCACCGAGCGGCCCCGGCCGGAATTCCCGGGGGAACTCCGGGCTGTGCCGGCGGCAGCACCGACAGGAGGGCCGGGGGGCTGCGGAGCCGCTCACGGCGCAATTAACGGAATTAATTAACGAGCTGTCAGCATCGCGGGGAGGCTGAGCCCTGCTCCGACCGTGACTTGGCACTGGAGCGACCCTGGGGACAGGGCTGGAGCCACCCTGGTGACAGGGCTGGAAACACCTTGGTGACAGGGCTGGAGCCACGGTGGTCACAGGGCTGGAGTGACCCTGGGGACAGCGCTGGAGTGACCCTGGGGACAGCGCTGGAGTGACCCTGGGGACAGCGCTGGAGCCTCCGTGCCCGCGGGGACACTGCCCCGACACACCTGAACACGGAGGGGACACAAAGGAGCAGCGGGAGGCTGCACTGCGGTGCGGGAGGGAAACGATGCAGGGCGAGCAGGAGCTGAGCTCAAAGTCACCGCCTTTAAAAGCTGCCAAACCCTTCGGCTTTGGGTTTCCAGGCTGCAGAGACACTCCCAGCTCGTCTCCACTCCCTGCTCGGCGGTGCAGGGTGGCCCGGGCGGGGTCGGGGTGACCCCGGGGGCAGGGGGACCCCGGTGGCTGTCCCGGGTGGAGGAGGAAGAGGAGGAGCGGGGAAGGTTTGGAAGGAGCAGATCAGGAAGGAAAACCAGACCGGGAAAGGAGCTGGGAGAGCTCGGGCTCCACGGCGGGGCCGCGTCCCACAGTCCAGGGGAAAGCTGGAGGGGAGGAAGAGCCGGGAGAGGTGACCCCCTGCCCTGCCCTGCCCTGCCCGGCCCGGCCCGGCCCGGCCCGGCCCGGCCCCGCCGGAGCCGCTCCACAGCGGCACCGAATCCCGACCCCCCGAAGGTAAAACTGCAGCGAGATTTAAACCCTGAAATGGTATTTTCGGCTCTGGCGACTGCAAGGACGCTGTGTCTCTGCCTTTCCCTTTAAAATGCTGCTCCCTCCTGCCCCGTGATTGATTCCGGGCCCTTCCTTGTGTGAAAAAAAAAAGGAGGAATAAGAATAATAATCAAACTGGGCAGCGCCAGGGTGAGGAATCCCCGGCCCAGCAGCCCCACGGAACATTGTGCAAAGCACCAAAAGTGAGAATTTTTTTCCCCCTTCTCCCTTGTTTGCCGAGATAATTTTGTTTTGTAGGATGCTCCCCACAGCTCCCTGCCATTTTACACAAAGAGCTGAGCGGGCTCTGGAGCCCGCCCCATCCCACCGCGATCCTCCTTGGCCAGAAGGGCAGAGCGTTTAACTGGGAGTAGGTAAATAATCCAATTTACATTTCTATGGCTTCGCTTATCCCAAAGGGCTTTGAGGCACAGCCCCTCCTGGAATGCAGGTGTTGGGCAGGGGGAGGAAGCATCTGGCTCGGTACGTGAGGAGCCAAGGACGTCCGGGGCAGAATCCTCCCGCGCTCCGCGGCCCTTTCTCATTTCCCGTGAATTTCGGGGGAATCTCCCCGGAAGAGCCGGCGGCGGAGCTGGGACAGGAGCGCCGGGCACGGGGCGATCCCGTGGGATTCCTCGCCACCAAAGCCGGGACCCTCCCGAGCTCTGGGCTTCGGGAAGGAGCAGATGGACGAGTTGGGTTACGGAGCACCTGGGCCGGAGCAGCGCCGTGGTTTGCACAGCTGGGCACAGCTGGCCCCACGGAGCGGATCCCCAAAACCCCCCTGATGGGTTTTTTAAATCCCCAAAATCCCGCGGGATGGGTTTTTTAAATGCCCAAAACCCCCCTGATGGGTTTTTTAAATGCCCAAAACCTCACGGGATAGGTTTTTTGGATCCCCAAAACCTCACGGGATGGGTTTTTTAAATGCCCAAAACCCCGCTGATGGGGTTTTTGGATCCCCAAAACCTCACGGGATGGGTTTTTTGGATCCCCAAAACCCCGCTGATGGGGTTTTTTTGGACCCCCAAAACGCCGCGGGCACGCCGCGATGCCCGAGCACGGCGGAGCGCTCCGAAATGCCGCTTTCCTCTCCATCCGAGCGCGGGTGATTAACAGCCGGGTGTTAATTGCCGCTGCCGCGGGAGGCGAGGGGATCGCCGGGGCGAGCCGGGGTGGAGCCGCCGCGGGAGCGTCAGCGGAGCCGGGCCCGCATCCCCCGGGATGCCGCTCGGGCGTGAATCACGCTGCCAGCCCCGGCCCCGGCAGCGCCACAGCCCCTCCTTGGCTGGGTGACCTTGGGCCAGCCATCAATCCCGGCCGGGAGACAGCGCCGGGGGCGGCCAGGCTCCGGGGCCGCGCCGAGCCAGGCCGGCAACAAAGGCAGGCACGGGGCCTTCCCCAGAGCAGCCACAGCCCCTTCCCCAGAACAGCCACAGCCCCTTCCCCAAAACAGTCACAGCCCCTTCCCCAGAACAGCCACAGCCCCTTCCCCAACAGTCACAGCCCCTTCCCCGAAACAGCCACAGCCCCTTCCCCAAAACAGCCACAGCCCCTTCCCCAATGCAGCCACAGCCCCTTCCCCAATGCAGCCACAGCCCCTTCCCCAGAACAGCCACAGCCCCTTCCCAAAACAGCCACAGCCCCTTCCCCGAAACAGCCACAGCCCCTTCCCCAAAACAGCCACAGCCCCTTCCCCAGAACAGCCACAGCCCCTTCCCCAAAACAGCCACAGCCCCTTCCCCGAAACAGCCACAGCCCCTTCCCCAAAACAGCCACAGCCCCTTCCCAAAACAGCCACAGCCCCTTCCCCGAAACAGTCACAGCCCCTTCCCCAACACAGCCACAGCCCCTTCCCCAGAACAGTCACAGCCCCTTCCCAATGCAGCCACAGCCCCTTCCCCAGAACAGTCACAGCCCCTTCCCAAAACAGTCACAGCCCCTTCCCCAGAACAGCCACAGCCCCTTCCCCAGAACAGCCACAGCCCCTTCCCAACACAGCCACAGCCCCTTCCCAGAACAGTCACAGCCCCTTCCCCAACACAGCCACAGCCCCTTCCCCAATGCACTCACAGCCCCTTCCCCAGAACAGCCACAGCCCCTTCCCTAAACAGCCACAGCCCCTTCCCCAATGCACTCACAGCCCCTTCCCAAAACAGCCACAGCCCCCTCCCCAGAACAGTCACAGCCCCTTCCCCAGAACAGTCACAGCCCCTTCCCCAATGCACTCACAGCCCCTTCCCAAATGCAGCTATGGCCCCAAATGTCGGCTCCACGACCCCAAAATCAAACCCTAACCCTAATCCTAACCAAAATGTCAGTTCCATGACCCCAAAACAAACCTTAACCCAAACGCCACGACCCCAAAACAAATCCTAACCCAAACAAACCCTAACCCAAACAAGCCCTAACCCAAATGTCAAGTCCAGGACCCCAAAACAAGCCCTAGCCCAAACAAGCCCTAACTCAAACTCCAGGACCCCAAAACCAACCCTAGCCCAAACTCCAGGACCCCAAAAGCAGCCCTAGCCCAAACCAGCCCTAGCCCAAACTCCAGGACCCCAAAAGCAGCCCTAGCCCAAACCAGCCCTAGCCCAAACTCCAGGACCCCAAAAGCAGCCCTGAGCAGCCAGGCTCCAGGGAGCCGCCTGTGCCCGGCCGGGCTGGAAGCGCCGCCTGACTCAGCCTTGACCTTGGGACTCACCACAATCACTCGGAGGATGCCCCGGCCCCATTCAGCTTTTTAAGGCCCTGGAATGGTGATTTCCTTCAATTCAGCGCAATATTGGGAATGTGCCCACCCATTCACGGAGTGGAGCCTCTGCTGATGGCTTTATCGCCTGGAAAAGGGGTTTTTGTGTGGATTTATCTCCTGGGGAAGCTGCAGCAGCAGCAGCAGCTGCCTGGGAAGGGCAGCAGGTCACACACAAAGAGAACTCGAGGCACTCCGAGGTTTGGGGATTGTCCCCTGTAAGGGTGGCATGGAGGGAAAAGCTGCAGGGACACAGGGATCCAGAGGTGCCTGGGGTTAAAAACAACCCAAAACCGGGGAGAGGGAATTACTGAGGGGTGGGAGAGGCACAAAACGGGGGCAAACAGATCTGGGGAGATCTGGGAAGGAGCTGCAGGAATCCCGGGGTCTGGCCGTGCCCCCAGGGCAGCCGTGGGTGTTTCACCCCTGAGGGGTCCCAGGCCAGGCTGGGGCAGTGCAATCCTGTCCCTGCACCCCTCCCTGTCCATGGAGCTCCCAGACCTCCCCAGAGCTCCCCTTCCCACCCTGCAGGTCCCCTCATCTTCCCCATCCCCAGAACCAAAGCACCAGAAATCCTCCATCCGTGCCACCCTCGATCCCTGCATGAAAACTCATTTTTGTGCTTCAATTCCTGCATAAAAACTCATTTTTTGCGCCTTGC
Source organism: Passer domesticus (assembly GCF_036417665.1). Taxonomy (NCBI): domain Eukaryota; kingdom Metazoa; phylum Chordata; class Aves; order Passeriformes; family Passeridae; genus Passer; species Passer domesticus. The sequence continues at coordinate 3,494,710 of NC_087504.1, forward strand.
CCTGGAGATTTTGGCCGACCTGCAGCTCCCTTCCCTCCTTCCCTGCCCCTGCTTCCCACATCCAGCCGCATTCCCGGCTCCTGCCTGCGCCGAGCCGTCAGCACTGCGGTAATTAAAGCTTTTAAAAAAGGAGAGCAGCAGCAGCAGCAGAAAAAAATCGGCGTTTGCCTCTTTTTGCCTCTCGGAAGAGCCACCTGTTTTATCGGAACGGGGATTTATGGGCACATTAACGTGGAGCTGCTGCTCCCACCCTGATGAGGTTCTCAGTGACCCTCTTCTCCCCGGAGATTTATGGTTTCTCCCAGCACACTCCCATCCTGACTCCATCCTGCAGCTCCCAGATCCCTCTTTCTTCCCCCAAAATCGTCTGCGGTCGGTTTTCCAAGGGTGCTGGTTTTCCCAGCCAGGGGTCAGGGTTTGTGCCTTTCTCCCGTTTTCCCAGCAGGGCTCACACGGGGAGGTTTGAGCCCAGACGGGCTCAGGCTCGGGGAGCAAACACCGACACGATCCCGACACAATTCCCAGCAAAAGCCGGAGCCTCCCGGCTGCACTTGGCTCCCAAATCACGTCCTGAGAGCCCCAAAGCCTCCCACCTGCAGCCCCTGAGCAGACACAGCCCCGAGAACCTTCCAGCAGCTCCCCCCACGTCCACGGCGAGGTGCTGGCGCAGTGATGTGGAAACACAAAGCCAAGGTCACCAAAACCCATCCTTGAGGAGCCTGAGCCGCTCCTCCTGCCCAGCTGCAGGCAGTAAAAGCTCGCGGGGAGCAGAAGGCGTTGGAATTCTGCTCCGGAGCTCTGCAGAGGCCGGGGCTCTGCGGCAGCGCCAGCCCGGCGCTGGCACGGGGGTTCAGCAGCAAACCAGGGCTGGCAATCGCCTGCCCGGCCCCGGAGGCACCAGCTGGGGCTGAGCCCTGCTCCAGAGCGGGCAGGGAGCAGGGCAGGAGGGAACTGCAGGGCTGCTGCGGGGCAGGGAGAGCTCACGGCCGAGCCCTGGGCATTGCAGGGCACCGGGAAGGGCTGGTTCCTGAATTCCTGGCACTGCAGGGCACCGGGAAGGGCTCAGAGCTGAGCCCTGGGCACTGCAGGGCACCGGGAAGGGCTGGTTCCTGAATTCCTGGCACTGCAGGGCACCGGGAAGGGCTCAGAGCTGAGCCCTGGGCACTGCAGGGCACCGGGAAGGGCTGGTTCCTGAATTCCTGGCACTGCAGGGCACCGGGAAGGGCTGGTTCCTGAATTCCTGGCACTGCAGGGCACCAGGAAAACCTCATTCCCGAATTCCTGGCACTGCAGGGCACCAGGAAAACCTCATTCCCGAATTCCCGGCACCGCGGGGCACCGGGAAAGGCTCATTCCCGAATTCCCAGCACTGCGGGGCACCGGGAAGGGCTCAGAGCTGAGCCCTGGGCACTGCAGGGCACCGGGAAGGGCTCATTCCCGAATTCCCAGCACTGCGGGGCACCGGGAAGGGCTCATTCCCGAATTCCCGGCACCGCGGGGCACCGGGAAAGGCTCATTCCCGAATTCCCGGCACCGCGGGGCACCGGGATCGCCTCGGGTGACCCCGCAGGTGCCGGAGCCCCACAACAAAAGGGAAGGGGAGGGAAGAGCCCGCACGAACCACCGCAGCCGCGCTGCCCTCCATCCGCTCCTGCCGGCGGGGCTTTATTCCAGACACCACTCTGCCGCCTGGTCTGCAGGCAGGGCGATGCTCTGAGCCCCCGGCCATGGTCCCGGTGACCACCAAGCCTCCCCAGACACCACAAACATCCCCAGACAAACACCCCAAACCCTCCCCGGGGCGCCCCCGGCTCGCAGCTCCTTGTGCGCTGCCGCAAAGCCCCCCCAGCCCGGCCCAGCCCCCCTCGCACAAATCTTTATTGTCTGCATCTCTATTCCCTGCGGGGATTTTAGGACTTTAATGTTTTTACTGTTTTAATCCGGCATATAAAAATTAAAAAAAAAAAACCACTTGAGCGCGGCAGCTGGGCCGAGCGCAGGAGCCGCGGTGCTTAAGCAGGTGCTCGAGAGGCGCTGGGGCTCCGAGGTTTGGGGAGGACCGAGGGGCGGGAGGAGCCCGGGCCGCGCTCGGCCTCTCCCGGCCCGACTTTCGCTGTCGCGCCGCGCACCGCGAGCGCGCTCCGGCCGAAACCGCCCGCAGCCCGGGCAGCGCCGGCCCGGCACCCGCGGGCAGGCTGCAGCCTGGCCCGGGCTCTGGTCCTTAGGAAAAACCCCAAATGTGGGTTTTTTACCTCTGCTGAGCCCCTCCATCCCCAGCCCTTTGTGCAGGAGGACGCGGAGCCAGCCCGGAGCGCGCAGCCCGCCCCTGCCGGCACTGCCGGCCCCCGGCAGTGGGGACCCGACCCCTTATGGACCCCAAACCTTCTTTATGGACCTGACCCCTTATGGACCCCAAACCTTCTTTATGGACCCGAGCCCCCTTATGGACCTGAACCCCCTTTACCGACCCCGAACCCCCTTATGGACCCGAACCCCCTTACGGACCCCAAACCTTCTTTATGGACCCCAAACCCCTTTTATGGACCCGAACCCCCTTTATGGACCCCAAACCCCCTTTATGGACCCGAACCCCCTTATGGACCCGACCCCCTTTATGGACCTGAACCCCATTATGGATCCGAACCCCCTTTACCGACCCCAAACCCCCTTTATGGACCCTAAACCCCCTTTACCAACCCCAAACCCCCTTTATGGACCCCGAACCCCCTTTATTGACCCTAAACCCGACCCCAAGAAAGGCTCTCACACACAGCAGCGAGAAACTGAGGGCGAAAACGTCAGCAAAAAAAACCCCTGAAAGTACAAAACACCCTACTGAAAATCGCACATATTTCTCTAGAAATACAGGAATTCAAGGGGTTTTTCACGCTGCTGCCGGCAGCTCTGGAGCCCTGGAGCTCAGGACACGCTGTGTCCTGTTTGCCCGTGCTCCAGTGTCCCCAGTATCCCGGTGTTCCCGGTATTCCCGGTGTTCCCGGTGTTCCCAGCGCTCCGCTGCCACAGCCGCATGGATCCCGCGGCTGCCGCAGAGGGGCGGAGCGGCCTCCGCAGCCAACAAAGCATCCTTGGGAGAAAAAGGGCGGATTTGGGGCTGGGAGCGAGCGGGGGAGCGGCTCGGGAGGCAAACCCCGCTGGCTTGGGTGTTGAAATAAAAGCAGGGCACAGGGAACGCTGCCAGTCCTCCCCAGCCCCCGGAGCCCCGGCACCGGCGGGGAAGGGACCGACCCCGGCACGCTCCCCCTCCTCCTCCTCCTGCCTGCGGTTTTTAAATCGTGGAGTGACAGCTTGGCTGGGTTTTAGACAACAAGTTTACAGAAAATCCTGCGAACTCAGGCACCTTTTTGAGGGCTGGATAAATCCTTTTCCCTCGCAGCCCCGTCCCCGCTGCGGTGCTGATGCTGGGATATCCACGCTGCTGATAACGAGGTCTTTGTCAGAGCTGCTGCTCCGAGGAATAAGTGATTTGTTCTCACAGTAAAATAAAAAGGATTTACAGTTGTCTCAGAGCAGCAGGCAGGGAGCGAGCGAGGCTTCAAAACCAAACAGCCTTGACTTTAAAATGCTGGGTTTAACACCGGGAAATATTGCACTTGCCAAGAAAACACCCAGAGCTCGGGGAGGGAGGAAAACTCAGACCCGGAGGCTTTGGCAGCTTTGGCTGCACTTTGAGACCCCTCCCTCCCCGGCCAAGCAGCCCCCACAGCCACAGCCCCATTTCTGTGGGATTTAGGGACAAACGACACGCAGGATTTGCAGTTCCCGAGAGAAACCCAGGCCAGGCCCAGCTCTGAGCCGGGCTCAGGCTCCAGCTTTGGTTCAGAGCCGCTTTCTGCTGCCCCTGAGCCCACGAGCACAGAAACACCCGAGCCTGGCTCAGCCCAAACCTGGCTCAGCCCGAGCCTGGCTCAGCCCAAGCCTGGCTCAGCCCAAACCTGGCTCAGCCTAAACTGGGCTCAGCCTGAGCCTGCCCGAGCCTGGCTCAGCCCAAACCTGGCTCAGCCCAAACCTGGCTCAGCCCGAGCCTGCCCGAGCCTGGCTCAGCCCAAACCTGGCTCAGCCCAAACCTGGCTCAGCCCGAGCCTGGCTCAGCCCCTGGCAGCACAATTTGCATTTCTGGGACACAGCAGAGCTCCAGGTGAGGACCTGGCTCAGCTCCCTCTGCCTAAAGCAGCAGCTCCGTGGGTGTGAAAGGCTCCAAATCCAAGCGACAAGGAGCCACCCCTGTGAGGGCACGGCCCAGCTCCTGTAGGGGATTTCGGCAGCCCTGAAGAGAGGAACCCTCCCTGATGGTGTTCCCAAAAGAGGAACCCTCCCTGATGGTGTTCCCAAAAGAGAGGAACCCTCCCTGATCCTGCTCCCAAGAGAGAGGAACCCTCATTCCCTGCTGCTGCTGCTGCTGCGAGTGGAGGCAGCGCCGGGGCTCAGCACAAAAACACAAACCCAAATAAATCAGAAATTCAACTCATGAGAAACCTGAGGAGCTCCAAACCTGCTCGAGGGGCATGAGGACGAGTAGTAAACCCTGAGTAAAGCCCTGAGGAACGCCCATGAATCCAGGGGCTGGGATGCTCTGCGGAGTGCACCCCGGACCTGTGCCACCCCAGACCTGTGACACCCTGAACCCACTGCCACCCCAGACCTGTGCCACCCTGAACCCAGAGCCACCCTGAACCCAGTGCCACCCGGGGCCAGTGCCACCCTGAACCCAGAGCCACCCCGGACCTGTGACACCCTGAACCCAGAGCCACCCTGAACCCAGTGCCACCCGGGGCCAGTGCCACCCGGGGCCAGTGCCACCCCAGACCTGTGCCACCCTGGACCCAGTGCCACCCGGGGCCAGTGCCACCCTGAACCCACTGCCACCCTGGGCCAGTGCCACCCTGGGGCCAGTGCCACCCGGGGCCAGTGCCACCCTGAACCCACTGCCACCCGGGGCCAGTGCCAGCCTGGACCTGTGCCACCCTGGACCCAGTGCCACCCGGGGCCAGTGCCACGCTGCCGTGGCTGGAGGCAGCACGGGGCCAGGATGAGCCGTGCACCCCTCGGGAAGGGAGCAGGAGAAGCCTGAGCAGGGCTCTGCAGCAGAGATCCTTCCCTGCAAGGACACTGCGGCACCGAGCTTCCAGCCTCAGCCCGGCTCACTCCCGGCTCCTTCCCAGCTCATTCCCAGCTCCCCCAGCCTCAGCCCGGCTCACTCCCGGCTCCTTCCCGGCTCATTCCCAGCTCCTCCAGCCTCAGCCCGGCTCACTCCCGGCTCCTTCCCAGCTCATTCCCAGCTCCTCCAGCCTCAGCCCGGCTCACTCCCGGCTCCTTCCCGGCTCAGCCCGGCGTCCCCCGGAGGCCGGCAGGGCTGGGGCAGCGCTGGGAACACCCGAGGGACCAGCCCGGGGCTCGGAGCCGCTCGCTCTCCCCGGGGCACGATCCGGGGCCGGTGCCCCGCAGAGCCTCGGGAAACCCAGGCTGGCCTCGGCTCCCGGCTGGAATTCGGGACACTGCCCGGCCCCAGGGTCCATTCCAGAATTCAGGACCCTGCTCGGCCCCACTGCCCAGCCCTGCTGCCCAGCCAGCATTCAGGACACTGTCCAGCCCCAGTGTCCAGCCCCAGTGTCCACCCAGCATTCAGGACACTGCCCATTGAACATTCAGGACCCTGCCCAGCCCCAGTGTCCACCCAGCACTCAGGACCTGCCCATTGAACATTCAGGACCCTGCCCAGCCCCAGTGTCCAGCCCCAGTGTCCACCCAGCATTCAGGACACTGCCCATTGAACATTCAGGACCCTGCTCGGCCCCAGTGTCCATCCAGAATTCAGGACCTGCCCATTGAACATTCAGGACCCTGCCCAGCCCCAGTGTCCAGCCCCAGTGTCCAGCCAGCACTCAGGACCCTGCTGGCCCCAGCCCCGTGTGACAGACGAGGCCGTGGCCCGCGCGCGCTCCCGCCACAGAACCCTTCCAAGAACTGCCAAGGAATCCCGGCCAGAGGAATGATAAAGATTTGAACTTACAGGAAATGCTGCTATTAAATAATATTTAAGTCTTAATTATATTTTAAACCGGCCATTTTAGAAAAAAAGAAGTTCTATTACGGTGCTTTTGTAGTTAAAGGTCTGTCAACATTTCCATTTTAAACCTTCATTTCTAGGGGGTTTATAATTTGGCCATAAAAATTCATTCTAGGCTGGAACTTGGCAAACAGGGGCTCAGCCTAGGAGCAATATTTTTTATTATCCAATTTGGTTTAAATTGGTTTGGCCGTTTTTAAGTTATAGGAGTGTAAAAAATAAACGTTTACTGGTTTCAGATGCCTTCTCAAGCTTATTATTATTCAAAATTAGCCTTCCCCCTCCCCACCTCCAAAAATACCTTTGGCGGGAGGTGGGGGAGATGGCTGGGCTCTGCTGACAGCCCAGGAGTTACGGCCCAAATTAATCCAATTCCCTCCTTCTGCTGCCAAGAGCCCTGGAGCTCCTGAGCCAGCCCGCTGCCCCCGCAGCCCTCCCACCAATGCAGTTCTTGCAGCTCCCACCCTGCAGCTCCCACCCTGCAGCTCCCACCCTGCAGCTCCCACCCTGCAGCTCCCACCCTGCAGCTCCCAGCCCTGCAGTTCCTGCAGCTCCCAGCCCTGCAGGGCCTGCAGCTGCCACCACAGGAGCTGCTCCCTGGATCAGGCTGGCACTGGGGGAACTGGTCCCTTGCTGGATGAAACTGGACAGGAGCAGGCACAGCTCAGGGCCACAGCTGGGAACTCAAACTGGGAACCCACACTGGGAACCCAAACTGGGAACCCAAAATGGGAACCCCAAACTGGGAACCCAAACTGGGAACCCAAAATGGGAACCCCACACTGGAAATCCCAAACTGGAAGTCCCAAACTGGAAACCCCAAACACCAAACTGGAAACCCCAAACTGCGAATCCCAAACTGGAAATCCCAAACTGGACACCCCACACTGGACACCCTGAAATGGGAACCCCACACTGGACACCCCGCACTGGACACCCACACTGGACACCCCACACTGGACACCCCACACCGGACACCCACACTGGACACCCGCACTGGACACCCCACACTGGACACTCTGAAATGGACACCCCGAAATGGACACCCCACACTGGACACCCCGCACTGGACACCCCACACCGGACACCCCACACTGGACACCCCACACTGGACACCCCGAAATGGACACCCCACACTGGACACCCCACACCGGACACCCACACTGGACACCCCACACTGGACACCCCACACCGGACACCCCACACTGGACACCCCACACCGGACACCCCACACTGGACACCCCACACTGGACACCCCACACTGGACGCCCCACACTGGACACCCACACTGGACGCCCCGCACTGGACACCCCGCACTGGACACCCCGCACTGGACACCCACACTGGACACCCCACACTGGACACCCCACACTGGACGCCCCACACTGGACACCCACACTGGACGCCCCGCAGCAGCCACGGGCACGGGGCACGGTGCCACCCCCAGCCGTGCCAGGCCAGCCCCCGTGCCTGGCGAGGGCAAAGGCCGTTGTCCCCCTCCCCACCAAGGCAGGACCCCTCAGGCCGGGCTGGGCAGGCCCCAACCCCGGCTGGGCCGTGCAGGAGCAGCCTGGCCTCGGCCATTACCGGGCAATAGAGATTTAAGGGATAATGGCCATGGCAGCGGAGTGTACACAGCAATAAACTGCTTTTGAGCTTGGTTAAATGCCAAGTGATGCTGAGGCTCGACGCCATAAACATTATTTCTATTATATGACAAGATAAGAGGATACAATAAACCAGCAAGAAGAGAGAGGGGAAAAAAAAAAAAAAATCATTTTCTGGCCTCATGAAAAGTTCTGGGCTCGGCGTTTCCTGGAGGCTGCACAAAGCAGCACCCCCGAGCAAGGGTTTAGGGGGAATAAATTGGTAAATTAAGGGGGGGTTTATAAAGCAAACGATTGTCTGAGGAAATGGCCTGGATAACTGGAGCTCTGGAATTAGGGCTGGAGGGATGATTTGTGTGCCCTGTAAGGGGAAATGCTGCGGAGGGCAGGGCTGGGGAAGCCGTGCTCCCTGCTCAGGATATTCGGGATATTCAGTATGTTCAGGATATTCAATACATTCAATGCATTCAATATATTCAATATGTGCAGGATATTCAATGCATTCAATGCATTCAATACATTCAATGCATTCAATATGTTCAGTATATTCAGTATATTCAGTACATTCTGCCCTGGGCAGGAGTGGCCAAACAGGTTCATTAACGGGAAGATTCCTCCTGAGGGTGCTCAGGAGAGCCTGGAGCACCCCAGGGTGGCACCTGTGGGGTCCCTGAGGGGCTTTGGGGCCCTTTTCTGAGGGGGGCGATGGAGCCAGATGTGGGGGAACCTCCCGAGGCAGCAGCTGAACCCCCCAGCCCCAGAGCTGTGCTCTGGGTGCCTTAATGAGCCAGATGAAGGTTTAATTTCCTAATTAATGAGGTGGAGCTGTCCCACTGCACAGAGCTTGGGAACAGCTCCCAGTTCCAACAGCAGTGCCCAATTCCCCCCAAACCTGAAGGTCTAATTCCCCAATCCCCCCCAAACATGAAGACTTAATTCTCAAATCCCCCAAACCTGAAGGTCTAATTCCCCAATCCCCACAAACCTGAAGACTTAATTCCCAAATTCCCACAAACCTGAGGGTTTCATTCCCCAATTCCCCCAAACCTGAAGGTTTAATTCCCAAATCCCCCCGAACCTGAAGGTTTAATTCCCTAATTAATGAGGAGCTGGTGGAACACCCCCAGTCCCAGCTCTCAGCCCCCGGAGTGGCTGGAATTGAGAGGTTTGGGGGTGTTCAGCAGCACCCAGCACCCAGAATGGAGAGGTTTGGGGTGATCAGCAGCACCCAGAATTGAGAAGTTTAGGGTGATCAGCAGCACCCAGCACCAGAATTCAGATCTCTGGGGTGGTCAGCAGCACCCAGAATTCAGAGCTCTGGGGTGATCAGCAGCACCCAGCACCAGAATTCAGAGCTCTGGGGTGATCAGCAGCACCCAGCACCAGGATTTGAGAGCTCTGGGGTGGTCAGCACCCAGCTCGATGTCACCAGCTCCCCCGTGCCACGCTGGGGGCAGGGGCTGCTGCAGCTCCCCGGCCCTCCCGGGCAGGGAGAGGGACAGAGGGACAGAGGGACAGGGGGACAGAGGGACAGGGGGACGGGGAAGCTCCAGCTGTCCCGGGGAGGCGCAGACACCCGAGCTGGGCAGATCTGATCTGCGGCACGCCGCGGGGCAGCTGGGCTCCCAGAGTCCCAAAATAAGCCCTGCAGCCCTGGCAACCCCAAACATGTTTACAGCCCTGCACCCCCTGCCCTCCTCGCTGCCCCTGCAGCTCTTCCTGCCTGGAAACAGGAAAGGGGGGAAAGGGGGGAAAGGGGGGAAAAGGAGGGGGAAAGGAGGGGAACAAGGCAGGGAAAAAGGAGGGAAAATGAGGGGAAAGGAGGGGAAAGGGGGGAAAGGGGGAAAAAGGAGGGGAAAAAGGAGGGAAAAGGGAGGGGAGAAGGAAAAAAGGGAGGGGAAAAAGCAGGGAAAAAGGAGGGGGAAAAGGAGGGGGAAAAGGAGGGGGAAAAGGAGGGGAAAGGAGGGGAAAGGAGGGGAAAGGAGGGGAAAGGAGGAAAAAAGTAGGAAAAAAGGAGGGGGAAAAGGGAGGGAAAAGGGAAGAACAAAGGAGGGAAAAAAGGAGGGGAAAATGGAAGAAAAAAGGAGGAAAAAGTAGGAGAAAAGGGGTTTAGGGCATAAACCAGAGGGAAGGAAGCAGCTGCTGGGGCAAATCGTAAAGTCATCCCAGGACATTCCCCCATCCCTGCCCTGGATCCCCATCCCATCCATCCCATCCCAGCCCTGGATCCCCATCCCAGCCCTGGATCCCCATCCCTGCCCTGGATCCCCATCCCAGCCCGGATCCCCATCCCAGCCTGGATCCCCATCCCAGCCTGGATCCCCATCCCAGCCTGGATCCCCATCCCAGCCTGGATCCCCATCCCAGCCTGGATCCTACAGCAGCCCTGGATCCCCATCCCAGCCTGGATTCCATCCCAGCCTGGATCCCATCCCAGCCTGGATCCCCATCCCAGCCCGGATCCCCATCCCAGCCCGGATCCCCATCCCAGCCCGGATCCCCATCCCAGCCCTGGATCCCACAGCAGCCCGGATCCCCATCCCAGCCTGGATCCCATCCCAGCCTGGATCCCATCCCAGCCTGGATCCCATCCCAGCCTGGATCCCATCCCAGCCTGGATCCCATCCCAGCCTGGATCCCCATCCCAGCCCTGATCCCCATCCCAGCCTGGATCCCATCCCAGCCTGGATCCCCATCCCAGCCTGGATCCCATCCCAGCCTGGATCCCCATCCCAGCCTGGATCCCATCCCAGCCTGGATCCCCATCCCAGCCTGGATCCCATCCCAGCCTGGATCCCCATCCCAGCCTGGATTCCATCCCAGCCTGGATCCCCATCCCAGCCTGGATCCCATCCCAGCCCGGATCCCCATCCCAGCCTGGATCCCCATCCCAGCCTGGATCCCCATCCCAGCCTGGATCCCCATCCCAGCCCTGCCCTGCTCTGAAGGTCGTTCTGGGAAAAGCAGGCTGAGGTCAGGCTGGATCCCCATGAATCACCCCGCTCGGAATTACCAGGATTCCAGCATTTCCATATTAACATGAGGAATTGTCGGAATTACCCATAAGCAGCAGGCTGGAACAGCCAGAGGAGGAAGCAGCCACCTTTATATGTCATTTGTGGGAGATTGTGGGAGATTAAATTTAAATACATTGTTGTTTGCCTTAATTGCTTGTTTGAAGCCGATTTTAGGGCTGTGTGATTGAAGGGCTCACACCATTAAGTGCTCAAACACAGCTAATACATTTTATAAATGGCCTGCACAATTTCACAGGCAAAGAAGTTTCAGATAAAAAGCAGCCTCCCAAAAAAAAAAAGGAAAAAAAAAAGGGAAAAAAAAAAGGAAAAAAAAAAGAAAAGGCAAAAGGAGGAAGTTCACCTGCAAGGGGTGAGGGAAGGATCTGGGTGAGGCTCGTGCCACAATGACCAGAAAGCTGGGAAACCCTAAATATGTGTTTTTAAATCAGCAGGAGTTCCATGATGCCCCAGTGCCCAGCAGATCCCACTAAACCAGCAGGAATTCCACGATCCCCAGTGTTCAGATCTCACTAAACCAGCAGGAATTCCACGATCCCCAGTGCCCAGCAGATCCCACTAAACCAGCAGGAATTCCACAGTCCCCAGTGCCCAGCAGATCCCACTAAACCAGCAGGAATTCCACGATCCCCAGTGCCCAGCAGATCCCACTAAACCAGCAGGAATTCCACGATCACCCAGATCCCACTAAACCAGCAGGAATTCCACGATCCCCCAGTTCCCACTAAACCAGCAGGAATTCCATGATCCCCAGTGCCCAGCAGATCCCACTACATCAGCCCCAGCAGCAATTCCAGCACACCCCAGTTCCTCCCAGTACCAAGGGCAGGGAGCCCCCGAGCTCAGCTTTGGGACAGCACCATTTTCCCTGGAAAGGGCAGGAAAAGGGGATGGGAAGGTCCTGGGAAGAACGAGCCTCCCCCACCTCTCCTATCCCAGCAGCAGCTCAGGGAGGAGGAATTCCCGCAGGGCACGGGAAGAAGCCCATCCCAAAATAGCATTTTGGGGACCATCTCCCGTCACCTGTCACATTCCCAGCTGCTCCAGAGGAGGAACTCGGAGCCTCCTTGGGTTTATCCGGACCGGGGGCACGGCCCAGGGGAGGCCATGGCACGGGAACCAGCCCCAGTCCCGTTAGAGCAAAATCCCATTAAACCCCAAAGCCAGAGCAGCCAAAACCCCATCAGACCCTGACCCCAAAGCAGTCAAAACCCCAAAGTCCAAGCAGTCAAAATCCCATTAAACCCCAAAGCCAAAGCAGCCAAAATCCCGTTAAACCAAACCCTGACCCTGAAGCCAGAGCAGCCAAACCCCAAAGCCAGAGCAGCCAAAATCCCATCAGACCCTGACCCCAAAGCCAGAGCAGCCAAAATCCCACCAGACCCTGACCCCAAAGCCAGAGCAGCCGAAGCCCACCCAGCCCAGCAGGCAGTACCTGTCCGCAGCCCGGGGCGCCGCACACGAAGGGCCTGTCGTCACCCATCCTGCAGCAGCCTGGCGAGAGAGCAGGGAGAGAAATCCTTAAACAGCCCCAAAAATCCCCCCAAGCACCCGCGCGAGCCGCCCCTCCGCCGGGATGGAATTATCCCGGCCCGGGTTTGGGATTTGGGAGGCACTGGGTGGGTTCTTCCAGCTGGAAGGGAACCTGGAAAGGTGTGGGAGCTTCCCTGGGCTCCAGCATCACCCAGAGGTGTCCTGCAGCTCTGTCACCTCCTGAGGTGGGGACAGGGCACAGCCCCCCCAGCACGGCCCCTCTGGGTGTTTATGGGGTCAGGGAACATCCCGGGACCCCCGGGGACCCTCAGAGCCAGCCCTGGAATCCCCCCACACACAAACAAATCAGCAGGGACAGTGGCAATCCACAGAAAACAGAGTGCGAGCGAGCAGCCATCAAATAAATCCACGGCCTCTCTCTGCACCGGTTATATTTTCAATGGGAGAGAACTAAAATTTGTCATTTAATTAATTAAGGGATTATAGGAGTGGTGCTCCGTTTTACAAGGCAATAATCGGGCTCCCCAGTGGGTAAACTACAAGGCTGATGGCAGGGGCAGTTTATCACGGATTACAGCCAAGGATAACAAAACACTCACTCCTATTATGCTACAAGTGAAGCTGTTCTCATTAATAAAAAATAAGAGTAAATAAAGTAAAACCCTCCCCCCAGTCTCAAACTCGCGAAACAGCGGTTCCCTCCTCCACGCACTGATGTTTTTCCAGCAGGATTTCACCAAGCTGGGATAAAGCAAACGCTGGCTCCTCGGGGGGCTGCTCCGGGGGGCTCCCAGACCCCCTGGGCTGGGCTGGAATGCCACGAGGGTGGGCTGGGGGAGCAGGGGGTGCACTCGCAGCCCCCAGGGCTGTGCCTGGTATTTTTAGGAGCTGTGTGAGAAAGAGCTCCAAGAATGCGGCAGGGAGAGCGGCAGGAGCTTCTGCTCCCCGGGAAGGAATCAATGAGCTGCTGAAAATGAACAAAACGGGCGATTTTCTGCTGCAGGAGGGGAATTCCTGCCCCCAGGCAGGCAGCGAGGCCCACAGGCTGAGGAGAGAGGAGCTGTGCTCCCACAGGGCAGGAGGCAGAGCTGGGCTGGACGTGGGGCTGGATTTATGGAGCCAGACTCCGGGGGCTGTGCACACAGGAATGGGGATAAATGTCCCTGTCACCGACAGGGATGGGGATAAATGTCCCTGTCACCCACGGGGATGGGGATAAATGTCCCTGTCACCAGTGGCACGGGCTGGCAGCCAAAGCCCTGCCCGGCCCAGGGGGAACAAAGGCACCCAAACATCAGGATCGGCCCCAGAAATCCCAAAAGTGACACGGGGGGGGGCAGAGCAGGGGACAGCAGCAGCTCAAGGACAAATCCAAAAGGCCTTGAGGTGACACTGGAACTCGGGATGGGTCCAGCTGCTCCTGGCTGCCCCAGGAGGATCCTCCTGTTCCCAGAGCAGGATCCAACCCTTCCCAGAGCAGGATCCAGCTGATCCTGGAGGATGCCCCCATTCCCAAGGCAGGATCCAGCGGATCCTCCCATTCCCAAGGCAGGATCCAGCTGATCCCCCCATTCCCATAGCAGGATCCAGGTGATCCCTCCCGTTCCCAAAGCAGGATCCAGTTGATCCCCCCATTCTCAAGGAAGGATCCAGCTGATCCTGGAGGATTCCCCCGTTCCCAGAGCAGGATCCAGCTGATCCTGAAGGATCTCCCCATTCCCAGAGCAGGATCCAACTGATCCTGGAGGATCCCCCCGTTCCCAGAGCAGGATCCAGCTGATCCTGAAGGATCTCCCCATTCCCAAAGCAGGATCCAGCTGATCCCCCCGTTCCCAGAGCAGGAGCAGCCTCCCCGGGCTGCACGCACACATGTGCTCAGATTTATGTCACGTTTAGCTGGGATAAATTCCCCCATAAATCCTGTCCCCGGGAAGAGGCCGAGGCAGGAGCAGACTGGGTGCTGGGAGCTCGCTCTGTCCCTCTCTGGCAGCCCCGGGTGACATGTCACTGCTGGGATGGCTTTGGAGTGCTCTGGGAAGGGGGAAGGCACACACAGCCTGGTCCGGGGAGCTCGGGGGGATTGTCACCCGAACCAGGCTGGGATCAGTGGGCTGGCTGGCAGTGGCTGCCCAGAGCCCTGTGGCTCTGCTCCCCACAGGACGGGCGTGTGGGTGGCACAGGGTCACACCCAGAGCTGGGCTGGCCTTGGCTCTGCCACCGCAGCCATCCCACCCGGCCTGCCCTCGCACGTCCTGGGAGGGGGACGCTCCCACGGGGCTGCTCCAGCTGTGCCAGGGCAGGAGCTGAGGCTGGGAGCCAGGATTTGGCAACCTGAGTCTCTCGTGACCTGCCGAAGTCAGGAGAACCTGGCCCCTCGTCCCTGTGGCCAGCTGCTCCCTCAGTGCCGACCGCCTGGGCTTCTGCAGCACCTCAAACCCCGTGAAAACACCAAAAACAACAAAAAATCACCTTTCCTTAAACCTCAGCGTGAAGACGGAAGGAACTCCCTGGACCTCAGCCCTGCTGAATGCTGGGCACAGAGCTGGAAATGCTCTAAAAATAAGGTTCTATTGTTGTCCTGGCACGTGACTCTGCTGCAGGAATGCTGGTGCCCAAGCTTGCATCTGGGCACTGCAGGGTGGGCAGGAATGCACTGGGATTGTACTGGGATTGTACTGGGATTGCACTGGGAATGCACTGGGACTGCACTGGGATTGCACTGGGAATGCACTGGGATTGCACTGGGATTGCACTGGGATTGCACTGGGATTGCACTGGGATTGCACTGGGAATGCACCGGGAATGCACTGGGATTGCACTGGGAATGCACTGGGATTGCACTGGGATTGCACTGGGATTGCACTGGGAATGCACTGGGATTGCACTGGGATTGCACTGGGATTGCACTGGGATTGCACTGGGAATGCACCGGGAATGCACTGGGATTGCACTGGGATTGCACCGGGATTGCACTGGGAATGCACTGGGATTGCACTGGGATTGCACTGGGATTGCACCGGGATTGCACTGGGAATGCACTGGGATTGCATTGGGATTGCACTGGGATTGCACTGGGATTGCACTGGGAATGCACCGGGAATGCAACAGAATTGCACTGGGATTGCACTGGGATTGTACTGGAACTGCACTGGGAATGCACTGGGATTGCACTGGGAATGCACTGGGAATGCACTGGGATTGCACTGGGATTGCACTGGGAATGCACTGGGATTGCACTGGGATTGTACTGGGATTGCACTGGGAATGCACTGGGATTGCACTGGGATTGCACTGGGATTGCACTGGGATTGCAATGGGATTGCACTGGAACTGCACTGGGAATGCACTGGGAATGCACTGGGAATGCTGCAGGCCCTGAAAAACACTGAGGGGTTTGCAGACACTGTTCTGTGCTGGCTGGGATCTCTCTCCAGGACAGATCCCTCTCCAGCAGGGATCCCTTTTCCAGCAGGGATCCCTTTTCCAGCACTCTCTCCCCTACCACCACACCACAATTCTGGGTTATGCCCGTAAACCATGAGGATAAACCTCACATTAATGCGACCACAAAATTACAGCTGAGGGCTGCACCAACCAAGAACCAAAACCAGCAGGGCTGCGAGAGCCGCCTCCTAAAAATAGGCTGGGCCTGAAGAGGCACAAAAGCAGGCTGCTGGCACGGGCTGGGCCAGGAGGAGCTGCAGGAGAGGGGCAGGCTGGGCCCAGGCAGGGGGCAGGGGGCAGGCAGGGCCCACTGAGGCTCCGGCCAGGAGCTCCTGGGGCTGGCAAGGCTCCCGAGGCTCCCTGAGCCCATCCTCAGACCCCTGGGGCTGGGCAGGAGCCAGGCAAGGCTCCCTCAGCCCATCCTCAGACCCCTGGGGCTGGGCAGGGGCCAGGCAAGGCTCCCTGAGCCCATCCTCAGTGACTCCTGCCTGGGCTGAGCCCGTGCCCTGAGCTGGTGTGGAGAGCAGGAGAGCAATGATGGAGGGGGACAGAACGAGCTGACACGAAGGCTGTGTGCTTTTGGGGGCAGTTTGGGGATAAAACCCCATTATGGGGCTGATTCTCAGAGCCCAGCGAGTGCCAGGCCAGGCCAGGCCAGCTCCGTGGGTTAATTCTGAGCCCAGCAGTGGCCAGCCCGGCTCGGTGGGGTTAATTTTGAGCCCAGCAGTGGCCAGTCCAGCTCTGTGGGGTTAACTCTTGGCCAGTCCAGCTCTGTGGGGTTAACTCTTGGCCAGCCCAGCCCAGCCCAGCCCGGCTCAGTGGGGTTAACTCTTGCCCAGCCCAGCCCGGCCCGGCTCGGTGGGGTTAACTCTTGGCCAGCCCGGCCCGGCCCGGCTCGGTGGGGTTAACTCTTGGCCAGCCCGGCGCTCCTCCGGGCGGCTCTGCCAGCCCGGGAGCCGTGCCAGGAGCACAAACAAACCCATTCAAACACAAACGGCGCTCCAGGCACCGGCCCAGCCCCAGCACGGGCAGGGGGAGAGCCACAATAAACGAGATTATTATGGATGGCTGCAGATCGGGGCTGGAGCAGCCTCTGGCTTCCAGGAGAACACACAAACCCCAGAGCCAGCCCCGAGTCGCTCCGGGGGAGCGGCAGGGACGGGAGGCAGCCCCGACTGCCATTTCCAGCCCGGGAGAAGGAAGCACAGGGCTGTGCCCCGGGCTGTGTCCCAAACTGTCCCCCGGGCTGTGCCCCGGGCTGTGCCCCCAAGCTGTGCCCCTGCACTGTCCCCCAAGCTGTTCCCCAGGCTGTGTGCCCCAAGCTGTGCCCCTGCACTGTCCCCCAAGCTGTGCCCCTGCACTGTCCCCCAAGCTGTGCCCCTGCACTGTCCCCCAAGCTGTTCCCCAGGCTGTGTGCCCCAAGCTGTGCCCCTGCACTGTCCCCCAAGCTGTGCCCCTGCACTGTCCCCCAAGCTGTGCCCCCCCAGGCTGTCCCCCAGGCTGTGCCCCCAGGCTGTGCCCCCCAAGCTGTGCCCCTGCACTGTCCCCCAAGCTGTGCCCCAAGCTGTGCCCCTGCACTGTCCCCCCAAGCTGTGCCCCTGCACTGTCCCCCGGGCTCTCCAGAACCTCGGAGGTTTCCCCTGAAAGCTCGAGGAAGGAAGCCGAGTGCTCGAGGCTGGCCAGGAAAGGCTCCCGTGGTTTTCCTGAGGGCAGTGGTGGCCAGCCCGGAGCTTCCCGAGCCTCGGGACGGGCTGGGGTCAGCAGGGCCACCCGGGGAGGGCAGGGACACAGCCCTGGCCTGGCCAGGGCTCGCTGTCCCCTCCGGGTGCCAGTGAGCACCGTGACCCACCCTCACAGGAGGGAGCAACAGACTCGAGCTGTTCCTTCAAAACACCAAGGGAAAAGCTGGAGTGGGGTCCCACCTGCTTTGAGGAGCCAGGTTGGCACGTCATCCTCATCCTCATCCTCATCCTCATCCTCATCCTCATCCTCATCCTCATCCTCATCCTCATCCTCAACCTCATCCTCATCCTCATCCTCATCCTCATCCTCATCCTCATCCTCAACCTCATCCTCATCCTCATCCTCATCCCCGCTGCTGTGGGACCTCGGGGTGATCTGGAGCTGTGGGCACCGGGCCAGGGCTGCCCCTAGGGCTGCTCCTGCCCCTCAGAGCGATCCCCAGCTCCACACACCATGCCAGGGCTGCTCCTGCCCCTCAGAGCCATCCACACACACCATGCCAGGGCTGCTCCTGCCCCTCAGAGCAATCCCGAGCTCCACACATCGGGGTCAGGACTGCTCCTGCCCCTCAGAGCGATCCCCAGCTCCACACACCATGCCAGGGCTGCTCCCAGGGCTGCTCCTGCCCCTCGGGGTGCCCACAGCTCTCCCTGCCCCTCCTCGCCCGGATCCACCCATGGAAATTGCAAAAGACTTTCAGTTTTGCAGGGAGAGGCCCCCCCAGGGCGGCTCTTGGGCCCAAACTCCGACTTTCAAGTTATTTTGGGGTGTGAGGGAAGGAGGGAGAGTGTTTGCTTTGTAACCAAAAAGCTGCGAGAGCTTAAAATTGTCGTGTGGGAAAGGAGGCCAAGAGCCCGGGCTATAAAACCTGCTTCGGAGGCACAACAGCCTCACGCTTCGTGGGCTTGACAAAGCAAAGCAAACCCAACTGTATAAACTGGAATATTGGCAGGGAATTCGCTGGAAACAAATCCCCCCCAGCCACAGGGTGTTTAACGAGAAACCTCAGCCAAGGCCCAGCAGCTCCCTCGGGCTGGGCCTTTCTGGGTGTTCGGGCTCTGAGAGGATCCCAAAAAAGCCAAAACCTCATCGCCCCAGGGTGCTGGAGTGTGAAAAACCCTCACTTCTTGCTGGGAAGTGCCCTGGGGTGGCCCGGTCCCGTCAGAGCCCCTCACCTGGCCCTCAGGTGAGCTCGCAGTGGGGCTGTGGGGAAGGGGACAGGGCATTGTCCCCGTCCTGTCCCCGCAAAGCACAGCCAGCACTGACCCTGGCCTCGGCCGCAGCCCTGCACAGAGATTCGGGAGTGTCTGGGCCCTGCTTGATGGCACCTGGTGGCCCTGGGACCTCCGGAGCTGCAGGGACGTCCCTGAGGCTGGAGCAGCTTCTGGGAGCTCCGAGGCACCTCCAGGAGCTCGTGGCAGCTTCTAAAGATCTGAGCCACCTCCAGAGCTCTCAGCAGCCTCCAGGAGCCCAGAGCTGCCTCCAGAGCTCCGAGGCACCTCTGGGAGTTCTGAGCCACCTCTGGGAGCTCCGAGCAACCTCTGGGAGCTCCGAGCAGCCCCCAGGAGCTCCGAGCAGCCCCCAGGAGCTCCAAGCAGCCCCCAGGAGCTCCGAGCAGCCCCCAGGAGCTCTGAGCCACCTCCGGGAGCTCTGAGCAGCCCCCAGGAGCTCTGAGCAGCCCCCAGGAGCTCTGAGCCACCTCCGGGAGCTCTGAGCCACCTCTGGGAGCTCTGAGCCACCTCTGGGAGCTCTGAGCACCCCCAGGAGCTCTGAGCAGCCCCCAGGAGCTCTGAGCCACCTCCGGGAGCTCCAAGCAGCCCCCAGGAGCTCTGAGCACCCCCAGGAGCTCTGAGCACCCCCAGGAGCTCTGAGCAGCCCCCAGGAGCTCCAAGCAGCCCCCAGGAGCTCTGAGCAGCCCCCAGGAGCTCTGAGCACCCCCAGGAGCTCTGAGCAGCCCCCAGGAGCTCTGAGCCACCTCCAGAGCTCCCAGCCCTGTTAGAGCCAGAGCTCTGCCTGTCCCCAGGGCACGACCTGTGCCTGACCCCGGCACAAAGCTCAGCCCGAAGCCCAAATTGAGCAGGAAAATCTTTCCTCCCCGAGCAGCGATTTCCCGGGCAGGATCCGGGGTGGCCTCGGCGCCAGGGCGATCCATCTCGGCACTGCCGAGATCTACGGCAGCGCAGGGAAATAATTCAGCTTTACGGGAGGAAGGGAAGGCCTCGGAGAGCCACTGCTCCTCACCCGGCCCGGGTAATTACACGAGAGCGCCGCGGCCTCGCAGAGCGCCGTATTTTACCTCGGAAATGCCTGAGTGACCCAGAAACTGGAGTCCCATTTCCTGAAATTATTTCACCACTTCAGAGCCCTTGTTTCAATGAAAGCTGCTGCAAACGAGGCATGAGAGCCCTGAGCTGAGCTGGAACATATTTTCCCTGCCGACGTGTGTGGATGGTTTGAAGGGAAGAGCAAAGTCGGGGCTGCGAGGAGCGGGAGAGCCGGGGGTGAGACCGAGCACCTCGATAAAAACCCACACGTGAACCCAAATAACAGAGCCAGGGCACACAGGGAGCCCCACACTGCCATACAAACACTCTGTCCCACCTGTAATTATCCCATCCCACCTGGGCACTTCCCTTATTCAGCTTTCAGAGGCTTTTAGGGTGCCACTGTTTGATGCATGAGCCCTAAAAATCCGAGGGGAGAGAGAAATGCTCCAGGCAGAAGGGACTGCAGAAAGGGGTCTGAGAAGGGTCTGCAGCCATGGCTTGAGCTGTGCTTGGTGGGCAGCAAAGCCCCCATTCCCCCTCAGGAGCTCCCAGAACTCCAAGTGAAGCTTTATGGGATGGAGCACCAGCACCCTAAAGGAGTCCTGTGGGTTTTGGGGACAGAGAGATGCCAAAAAAAAAGGAAAACAAAGGAAAGGTGAGGCACAAGCCCAGGGAGGGGGAGAGCATCCCTTGGGAATTCCTCACCACCTCCAACCCTTCCTCCCTGGCTGCAGCACAGCTCGGTGCTGAACGAGGGAGGAAGAGCAGTTTGGGGAATCTGGCCTTGATTCGCAGTGCCAGGAATGGGAATAGGAAAAAAAAAAAAAAAGGGAAAGAAAAAGAAGGCCTCAAGAAAGTCCGAGGATAAATAAATCCAAACAGAGGCGCAGCAGCATCACGTGGGACGCAGCAGAAAACGGGTCCAAAGCCAAAGGCAAGGCAGAGCTCCTTCCCTGACACACAGAACCAGGCTGTGGGCACGGGCCTGGCCCGGGGAGCCCCAGCAGCCGCAGCCCGAGCAGCCCAGAGCAACCCCAGGCCAGAGCAGCCCCAGCCCTTCCAGCCCCAGCCCTTCCAGCCCCAGCCCTTCCAGCCCCAGCCCAGAGCAGCCCCAGGCCAGAGCAGCCCCAGGCCAGAGCAGCCCCAGGCCAGAGCAGCCCCAGGCCAGAGCAGCCCCAGCCCTTCCAGCCCCAGCCCTTCCAGCCCCAGCCCAGAGCAGCCCCAGCCCAGAGCAGCCCCAGCCCAGAGCAGCCCCAGCCCTTCCAGCCCCAGCCCAGAGCAGCTCCAGCCCTTCCAGCCCTTCCAGCCCAGAGCAGCCCCAGCCCTTCCAGCCCTTCCAGCCCAGAGCAGCCCCAGCCCTTCCAGCCCTTCCAGCCCAGAGCAGCCCCAGCCCTTCCAGCCCTAGCCCAGAGCAGCCCCAGCCCTTCCAGCCCCAGGCCAGAGCAGCCCCAGCCCTCCCAGCCCCTCCCGGGACGCTGCCAGCAGCTCCCAGGGCTGCTCTCCCAGGGCATTCCCCTCCTCAGGGGGGGCACCAAGCTCAGCTGGACCCCACCCCGCAGCCCTGGCCGTCCCCCACCCCCGCTGGTGCTTCCTCTCTCCAAGTTCCCCATTTCCCAGCGCCAGGGGGGTTCCCACCCCAGATCCCCCTGGAATGTACCCTCCGGCCCGGCTCAGGGGGATTTCGGAGGAAATGGGAATAAGGACACCAATCAGGAGCTGGAGTTGGGTTTGGCTTTGTCCCTCCAGGGATGCCACGGCAGCGCCAGACCTGCCCCGAGAGGAGCTCCTGCACCTGCCCAGGTGGGCTCAGCGCCTCTGGGAGCACCCAGCACCTGCAGCTGAAGGGAGCTGCTGGGAAACGGGGGGAGCCCTGGGAACAAGGAACCTCCAGAAAGCAGAAATAAAACAGAAACGCACGTCAGAGACCGGCCCCGCGCAGAGAGAAAGAGGAATCGCAGAGGGAGCTTTGGCATTCCCAGAGTTTGTGTGCAGCCTGCTCCGAGATCCCAGGGCTCTGCTGCACAGCCCAGGCATGCAGGAAAACACGGATGAGCCCCGGGAAAAGGCTGAAATTCCTGGGGGACACAACCCACCGGGGAAGTGCCCGGTGTCCCGCAGCTCAGACCAGCAGGGCACCCAAACCCAGGAGCTTTTCCACAGGAACGGGGCTGGGCTGGGGTTCCCAAAGCAGGCAGTGGGAGAGCGCCTGCCCACTGCAACCCCGAGCAACCCACAGCAGCAGGAGCAAAACCCTCTCCTGAGCGGGGCTGAGCCCTCCGGGGACGGGGACAGAGCAGGGCTGGGCCAGGAGCTGAAACCAGCAGGGAGCAGGGATGGGACCCCCTGATCCCCCTCAGGGAGCAGGGATGGGACCCCCTGATCCCCCTTTAGGGATGGGACCCCCTGATCCCCCTCAGGGAGCAGGGATGGGACCCCCTGATCCCCCTTTAGGGATGGGACCCCCTGATCCCCCTCAGGGAGCAGGGATGGGACCCCCTGATCCCCCTTTAGGGATGGGACCCCCTGATCCCCCTCAGGGAGCAGGGATGGGACCCCCTGATCCCCCTTTAGGGATGGGACCCCCTGATCCCCCTCAGGGAGCAGGGATGGGACCTCCTGATCCCCCTCAGGGAGCAGGGGTGGGACCCCTAACCCTCACTTCAGGGAGCAGGGATGGGACCCCCTGATCCCCCTCAGGGATGGGACCCCCTGATCTCCCCTCAGGGAGCAGGGATGGGCCCAGGAGCTGAAATGAGCAGGGAGCAGGGATGGGAACCCCCTCAGGGAGCAGGGATGGGACCCCCAGCCCTCACTTTAGGGAGCAGGGCTGGGACCCCCTGATCCCCCCTCAGGGGCAGGGCTGTGCCCCTGCCCTGCCCCGAGGACCCTGCTGCTCTGAGCCCCTCTGCCCAGCCTGGCCTCTGCAGCTGCTCCCGGGCTCTGCCGAGAGACCCCCAGCACAGAAAGCCCCCAGCCCCGCTGGACCCTGCCCAGAGCTGTTGTAGGGACAGCTCCTGGGGAGCACTCTGCCCTGGGGATAAACGGGAATTGCTGCACTCCGTGCCACTCCCACAGGGACAACGCTCACAGGGAGCCGGACGGGGACACGGGGACACCTCGGAGGGGACGCGGCAGTGAGGGAAGGGCGGCAGGGAAAGGGGCAGGAGGGGAGAGCGGAGCAGGAACAGCAGCGTGTGCTCACACTAACAGTGTGTGTGTGTGTGTGTGTGTGTGAGTGCTCACACCAACAGTGTGTGTGTGTGTGTGTGCTCACACCTGAGCCAGGAGTTTGTGTGCTCACACTGAGCTAGGCACAAGCGCTGTGTGTGTGCTCACACTGAGCCAGGAGTGTGTGTGCTCACACCAGCAGTGTGTGTGAGTGCTCACACTAACAGTGTGTGTGTGTGTGTGTGTGTGTGTATGTGTGTGTGTGTGTGCGTGCTCACACTGAGCCAGGCACTCTGTGCCCTCCCCAGGCCGGGATCCCACCGTGCCAGGGCAGGTGCAGGTGCAGGGAGCCCCCAGCCTCAGTTCCCCTGATGGAGAACAAACTCCAGCTCCAGTTCCTCACGTGAGCCCCTCCTGCTGCTCCCGCCCCAGCGCCAGGGCAGGCAGCGATCCCCGGCCCCCCACACCCCCTGACAGCCCCCCACACCCCCTGGACCCCCAGCACATCCAGGGGTGCGGATCCTTCCCCACTCCAGAGCAGAGTCCAGCTTTGGGGTCCCCCATTCTGGGGCTCCCCTGTGCCCCTCACACAGCCCCCAGCCCCATTCTGGGGTTCTTCTCAGCCCCTCACATCCCCCAACCCCATTCCGGGGCTCTCTTATGCCCCCAGCCCCATTCCGGGGGTGCCCTGTGCCCCTCACAGCCCCCAGCCCCATTCCGGGGCTCTCCTCAGCCCCTCACGGCCCCCAGCCCCATTCCGGGGCTCTCCTCAGCCCCTCACGGCCCCCAGCCCCATTCCGGGGCTCTCTCGTGCCCCCAGCCCCATCCCGGGCTCCCCTGTGCCCCTCACAGCCCCCAGCCCCATCCCGGGGCTCTCTCGTGCCCCCAGCCCCATCCCGGGCTCCCCTGTGCCCCTCACAGCCCCCAGCCCCATTCCTGGGCTCTCTCGTGCCCCCAGCCCCATCCCGGGGCTCTCTCGTGCCCCCAGCCCCATTCCGGGGCTCTCTCGTGCCCCCAGCCCCATTCCGGGCTCCCCCCGGCACCGCCCGGGCCCCTCGCTGCTCCTCGGCCCCGCCCCGGGGGCGGGGCTTGGCCACACAGCGGCGCCCCCTCGCCCGCCATTGGCCGCCGCGCCCGCCGCTCAGGGGCGGCGCGCGATGCGATTGGCCGCGGCGCGCTGTCCCTCATCGCGGGGGCGGGGCGGGCGGAGCCGCCGCCGCACGAAAACTCGGGGAGAGTTGTGGGGGGAGGGGCCGGCCGGGGCTCCCGCCGCCCCCGGAGCCGCCCCGCCGCCGCCGCCGCCGCCGCCGCCGCGGGGCCGCTCGGGGCCGCGCCGCTGCCGCCGTGCCGGCGCCGCCGTTACCTGAGGGAGCCGGGCCGGCTCCTCGCGCTGGCGCCGCTCGCGCTGGGGCTCCCGCCGCCCCCCCGGCCCCGCGCGCCAGGCTCTCGCGAGACCCGCGGGGAGGTAACGGCGCGGCGGCCAATGGGACACCCTGGGGGCGGGGCCTGGGCGGTGAAGGGGCGTGGTCACCGCATACAGTGGGCGGGGCCAGCGATAGGCCCCGCCCGGGAGGCCCCGCGGGGACCGCGACACGTGGGGAGAGGGGACAGCCCGGGACAGCCCGGGACAGCCCGGGACAGCCCCGGGATACGGCCAGGACAGCCTGGGACAGCCCGGGATACCCCCGGGACAGCCCGGGATAGCCCGGGACAGCCCGGGACAGCCCGGGACACCCCCGGGACAGCCCGGGACAGCCCCGGGACAGCCCGGGATAGCCCGGGATACCCCCGGGACAGCCCGGGACAGCCCCGGGACAGCCCGGGACAGCCCGGGACACCCCCGGGACAGCCCGGGATACCCCCGGGATACCCCCGGGATACGGCCAGGACAGCCCGGGACAGCCCGGGACAGCCCCGGGACACCCCCGGGACAGCCCCGGGACAGCCCGGGATAGCCCGGGATACCCCCGGGACAGCCCGGGACAGCCCGGGACACCCCCGGGACAGCCCGGGATACCCCCGGGATACCCCCGGGATACGGCCAGGACAGCCCGGGACAGCCCGGGACAGCCCGGGACAGCCCCGGGATAGCCCCGGGACAGCCCGGGACAGCCCCGGGACACCCCCGGGATACGGCCAGGACAGCCTGGGACAGCCCGGGACAGCCCCGGGATACCCCCGGGACAGGCGGGATACAACCCCGGAACAGCCGTGGGACACCCCGGGACACCTCCTGCTCAAGGCACCCCCCGAACCCCAGCATGGCCGGGCTCGGGCTCTGGGCACGGCTGGCACTGTCCCCCCAGCACCGGCGACACCGCGGTCCCGGCTCCGGCCCCGGTGTCCCGCAGGGACAGATAGTCACGGTGACACCGGGGTGACAGCCCAGGAGCCCCCGGGGATCAGCCCCTTGGGGGACTCAGCCCGAGAGGGGACCCCGCCACCTCCCCGGGGTGACCCCGCGGGGACAAAGCCAGCCGCAGGCAGGTGACACTGGCCGGGGCCACCAAGCAGACACGAGCAGCTCAGGCTGTCACCCAACCGTCTTTATTGGCTGCCACCGCCCGCGGTCACATGGCGAAGAGGATGAGGAAGGCCACCATGAGGCAGAAGAGCCCCATGGCCTCGGAGAGTGCGAAGCCCAGGATGGCGTAGGAGAAGAGCTGCTGCTTCAGCGACGGGTTCCTGCGGCAGCGGGGCGGCACGGCCACTCGCGCCCTGTCCCCTCCCAGGGCCCCCTGTCCCTCCTGTCCCCTCCCAGAGCCCTGCCACCCCCAGTCCCCTGTTCCCCCCAAAGCCCCCTGTCCCTTCCCAGCCCCATCTCCCATGTCCCCCTGTCCCCCTGTCCCCTGTCCCCCAGAGCTGTCCCCCAGACTGTCCCCATGTCCCCTGTCCCCGAGACTGTCCCCTGTCCCCCCCAGACTGTCCCCCTGTCCCCTGTCCCCCAGAGCTGTCCCCTGTCCCCCAGACTGTCCCCATGTCCCCTGTCCCCCAGACTGTCCCCCTGTCCCCTGTCCCCCAGAGCTGTCCCCCAGACTGTCCCCTGTCCCCCCCAGACTGTCCCCATGTCCCCTGTCCCCCAGACTGTCCCCTGTCCCCCCCAGACTGTCCCCATGTCCCCTGTCCCCCAGACTGTCCCCTGTCCCCCCCAGACTGTCCCCATGTCCCCTGTCCCCCAGAGCTGTCCCTGTGTCCCCCAGACTGTCCCCTGTCCCCCAGACTGTCCCCATGTCCCCTGTCCCCCAGACTGTCCCCTGTCCCCCCCAGACTGTCCCCATGTCCCCTGTCCCCCAGACTGTCCCCATGTCCCCCAGACTGTCCCCTGTCCCCCCTAGACTGTCCCCATGTCCCCTGTCCCCCAGACTGTCCCCTGTCCCCCCCAGACTGTCCCCATGTCCCCTGTCCCCCAGACTGTCCCCTGTCCCCCAGACTGTCCCCTGTCCCCCCCAGACTGTCCCCTGTCCCCCCGAGCTGTCCCCGTGTCCCTGTGTCCCCCAGACTGTCCCCTGTCCCCCCAGACTGTCCCCTGTCCCCCCAGACTGTCCCCTGTCCCCCCGAGCTGTCCCGTGCCCGCACCTGGCGTAGCCGATGATGAGGCTCCCGAACACGGTGCCGATCCCCGCCCCGGACCCCGCCACCCCCACGGTGGCGGCGCCGGCCCCGATGAACTTGGCGGCCGTGTCGATGTCCCCGAGGGCAGCGCTGGTGCGCAGCGCCCGCACCTGGCCAGGAGGGGACAGCCGGGGTCACCGGGGGGCACGGGGCACTGACCCGGGACACTGACCCTGGGACACGGCCACTGCCAGGACACTGGCCCAGGGGACAGCCGGGGTCACCGGGGGGCACGGGACACTGACCCCGGGACACTGACCCCCGGGGACACTGACCCCGGGACACAGCCACTGCCAGGACACTGGCCCCAGGGCTCGGTCACTGACCCCGGGGGACATGGTCCCTCCCCGGGTCACTAACCTCAGGGGACACGGTCACTGGCCCCAGGAGGGGTCACTGTCACTGCCCCAGGGGACACGGTCACTGTCACTCCCCAGGGTCCCTCTCACCCCCAGGGTCCCTGTCACTGCCCAGGGTTGCTGTCACCCCCAGGGTCACAGTCACTCCCCAGGGTCCCTGTCACTGCCCAGGGTGTCACAGTCACTC
The DNA here is from genome assembly GCF_036417665.1 of Passer domesticus. NCBI lineage: Eukaryota > Metazoa > Chordata > Aves > Passeriformes > Passeridae > Passer > Passer domesticus. The sequence goes on from NC_087504.1 coordinate 3,521,711, forward strand.
CCCAGGGTCCCTGTCACTGCCCAGGGTGTCACTGTCACCCCCAGGGTCCCTGTCACCCCCGGCCTGCCCCGTTACCTGCTCCGGCCGCGCCTCGGGGCCGCTCAGCGCTGCCAGGGGCTGCCCCAGCCCCGCCCGCGGGCTCCTCCGCACCTGCGGGCACAGCCGGCTCACCTGGGGACACGGGGACACGGGGACACCCACCCTGCGCTGCCCAGAACCGCCCCTGCCACCCCCAGGGCCACCCCAGCCCGGTGGCACTGCCAGCGCTGTCCCCTCCAGGTGAGCGGTGACCCGTGGCTTTGTCACCGAGCCCTGTCACCGCTCCCCTCCAACCCGCCCAGAGTGTCCCCAGAGCCCCCCACCGTGTCCCCGAGGGTCACACGCCACCCCCAGCCCGTCCCGCGGGGACAGGGACAGGGACAGGGATGGGACAGGGACAGGGACAGGGATGGGACAGGGACAGGGACGGGGCTGGCACTACTCACCAGAGCAGGAGCCGAGATGAACCTGGCACAGGTGAGCATGGCGAGGACGGAGGGACACGGGGACACGGCCGAGGGACACGGCTGGGGGGACACGGGGGGACACAGTGGCACTCAGGGCACTCAGGGGACACAGTGGCACCGAGGGCATCCAGGGGACACAGGGCACTCAGGGGACACGGGTGGCACCCAGGGGACACGGGTGGCACCCCGGGGACACGGGCACACACGGGAGGGGCTGAGGCGCTGGGGTCTGGCCCCACGGGTGGCCCCGGCTCTGGGGGTCACGCAGGGGACACGGGCACACACGGGGGGGACAGGCGTGTGGCTGTCACCCTGTGGCCCCTCCCGGCAGTGGCACCGCGGTGGCGCTTTGGGGACAGGGACGGAGGGGCTGCTGCAGGTGTCACCCCGGTGGGGACAGGAGCTCCCGAGGCCCCCGGGCCGAGACGGGCCCCGTGGCTCTCGGGCAGGGCCTGGGGCTCTCGGTGTCCCCGGGCTCTCGGTGTCCCCGGCCCTGTCCCCCCGCTCTGTCCCCGCTCTCACCGGGCTCCGCCGGGCAGGTCGCGGGCTCTCCGTGTGCGCATGCGCGGCCGGGGAGGCGGCGCGGCCGCTCGCGGCGCCCCCTGCCGGGCGGGAGGACTCAGAGCGGCTCGGGGGGGCGGGGCCTGAGCGGGGGTGGGCGGGGCTAAAGCCAGCGCGCCCTCTGGCGGGAAGACGGGGGAGCGCAGGTGAGCGCACCTGGGGCGAGCACGTGACACGGAGCGGCACCTGCGTCTGTCTGTCCTTCTGTCCGTGTGTCTGTCCGTCCGTGTGTCTGTCTGTCCGTGCGTCTGTCTGTGTGTGCGTCTGTCCGTGTGTCTCTCTGTCTGTCTGTCTGTCTGTCTGTCAGTGTCCCACCGCGTCCCCGGCGGCGCACGGAGGTCCCAGTGTCCCCCCCCTTGGGGACACCGCCACCCCCCCCTTGGGGACACCGCCCCCCCCCCCCGCCCGCGGCTCTCTGGCGGCGCCGCTGCCGTCACGGCCATTAATTAAAGCAGGGCGATAATTAACGGCCATTAACGGGAAATCAATGACGAGGAGCCGGGACTGGGGGGGCTCCGGCAGGGGGGGGACCCCAAACTCCGACCCCAAACCCCGACCCGGCCCCTTGGGGTCCCCGCGGGACAGCGACAGGCGACACCGGCCCCGGGGGGGGGGAGCCGCGGGGTCTGGGGGGTTTTGGGGGGGTTCCGGGGGTTTTGGGGGGGTTCCGGGGGTTTTGGGGGGGTTTCGGGGGTTTTGGGTTCGGGGGGGTGCGGGGAGGAGCGGCAGAAGCGGGCTGTGAAAATGGCCAGAAACGGCCCCAAAAAGGAGGCAGAACTCCCGGGAATTGGGGTTCTGATCCCAAAATGGGGGTTCTGATCCCAAAATGGGGGTTCTGATCCGGGAATTGGGGTTCTGATCCCAAAATGGGGGTTCTGATCCGGGAATTGGGGTTCTGATCCGGGAATAGGGGTTTCACTGCAGAAATTGGGGGTTTCTCCCCCAGGATTTGGGGTTCCTCCCCCAGGATTTGGGGTTTTTCCCCCAGGATTTGGGGTTCCTCCCCCAGGATTTGGGTTCCTCCCCCAGGCCTGGGCTCTGTGGAGCCCTTTTGGGGTGGGCTGTGCTTTTCCCGGATTATTTTCCGCGTTTTTATTTTTTCACACGCTCTTTTATGACAAACTTTACGCCTGACATTTAAAGGCTGATCAGATCTCCCCTCCAGGACAGGGAAACGGGGATATTTATAGGGGAGGGCGGGGAAACGGGGACGTTTATTTGGGAATTCTGGATCGGCTCTGTCCCCCGGCAGGGCTGGCACCGAGGGGACAAAGTCCCGGCGGGTCCCCGCCGCTCTCTGCGGGGGTTTTGGGGTCGAAAATGAGATTTTTGGGGGTTTTTGTCACCCTGCAGCCTCTCCTGCTGTCAGCTGGGACAAGGGACAGGGGTTTGGGGACAGCTCCCAGGGTTTGGGGACAGGGACAGGGACGGGGGTTTGGGGACAGGAGCAGGGGCTCGGTGCCCCCCCCGAGATGGGAAAATCAAATCCCCGCAGCGCGAGCACGGAAAGATTAAAAAGAAACGGGAATAAAAGCCGGGAACGGCGCGGGGACAGCGGGAAAGGTCACGGGAGCCTTGGGGACAGGGACGGGGACGGGGGGCCCTGCTGCCACCGCCACCCTGCAGCCCCAAAGCTGACTCCCAGACCATTCCTGACTCCCAATCCCCAACCCCAAATCCCCAACCCTCATCCCCCAATGCCCCCAAATCCCCCTAATGTCCCAAAATCCCCCCAGTGCCCCCAAATCCCCCCAGTGCCCCCAAACCCCGCTGTGCCCCCAAATCCCCGCAATGTCCCAAAATCCCCCCTGTATCCCCAAATCCCCCCAATGTCCCCAAATCCCCTCAGTGTCCCCAAACCCCGTCAGTGTCCCCAATCCCCCCCAATACCCCAAATCCCCCTAGTGCCCCCAAACCCTGCTGTGCCCCCAAATCCCCCCAATACCCCAAATCCCCTCAGTGCCCCCAAACCCTGCTGTGCCCCCAAATTCCCCCAATGTCCCCAAAGCCCGCTGTGTCCCCAAATCCCCCCCTGCATTCCCAAATCTCCCTGTACCCCCAAACGCCCCCAAATCCCCCCGTGTCCCCCCCGTGTCCCGTTTGTCCCCGCGGGGTGGGGGAGGGGGGAGCGCAGCCGGGGGAGGTTTCCATGGCAACGGGCGGGAAAAAAAAATAAAAATAATAAAAATCAGAAATATGGGGGGGAAAAAAAAATAAAAAAATAAAAACCCAACAAACCCAGGCGCGTCTGGGGCGGCGCGAGCGGCTCGGGGCCATTTGTATGCAGAGAGAGAGAAAACCCGAAATGCGGAAAATCGGAGAGAGGGGGAGGGGAGGGAGGGGGAGGGGAGCGCGGTGGGGACCCTCCGGGGGGGGGGGGACAAGGACGGGGACACCGGAGAGGGGAAGGGCAGGGAGGCCCGGGAGGAAGGACGTGACCAAAGAGGCAGAAATCCCTTTTTTTGCCTTTTTTCCCTCCTATTTCTCTCATTTTCCCTTTTTTTCCTCCCTCTCTTTCCCCTTTTCCCCCCTTTTTCCTCCTTTTTTTCTCCTTTTTCTTTCTTTTTCTTTCCTTCCTTCTTTCCTTGGCCCCATCCCAAACACCTTCCCACCCCTCAAACCCAAAAAAATCCCCCCCAAATCCCCCAAATCCCAGATATTCCCCCCCAAAATCCCATATTTCCCCCAAAAAATCCAATTTACCCCCAAAAATCCCATTTCCCCCCAAAACTCCCAATTTTCCCATACAAAATCCCAATTAACCCCCCCAAATCCCAATTTCCCCCCCCCAAATCCCAAATTTTCCCACCCAAAATCCCAGCTACCCCCCCAATCCCAAATTTCCCCCCAAAAAATCCCATTTTTTCCCCCAAAATCCCATTTCCCTCCCCCAAAATCCCAATTTCCCCCCCAAATCCCAAATTCCCCCCCCAAAATCCCATTTTTCCCCCCAAAATACCAATTTCATCCTCCAAAATCCCAATTTTCACCCCCAAAATCCCATTTTCCTGCCCCCAAATCCCAAATTCCCCCCCCAAATCCCATTTTCCCCCCAAAGCCGCGATTTCTCTCCCTCCTTTCCCCACTCCCGCGCAGGAGGTGAAGCCCTGGCCCTCCAATCCATCATTTTTATTTCCCGTTGTAACTGACAAATTGTTCCGTATTTTATATCGGATCCCTCCAGGCACGAGGGGGGGGGGGGCTGCGGATGGGATTTTTTTTTTTTCCTTTTTATTTTTTTCCCCTTTTTTATTTTTTAATTTTTTTTTTTCTTCTACCTCGGAAAGAGAAGAGAGGGAGGGGGGGAAAAAAAGTCATAAAAGCCAACAATGAAATAAAAAATCCCAGTTAAAACAAGGCAAAAGCTGCCGTGCTGGTAATGAGCACCGCAGAGAGGCTCCATAAACCCAATTTCCCCCACCCCAAAACCCCGTTTATTGCCTCAAAATCGCCGGGGGAGGATTCTGCCTACCCCGGCAGGTGCAGATACCCCCAAAACCCCTTGAATTCCCCCTAAAACGGCTCTGGAAAAAGGGGGAAATTGTCATTTTTAATAAAAATCGGATTTTTTCTCCATTTTTCCCGTGCAGAGCTTGGGATTTTCTCCTGAAATCCCCGTTTCCAGCGCGATTTTAATTGTCTTTGAAAAGGTCAGGAAATGTTCCTTCCCCCAGGTTTTTCCTTTATTTATTCCTCCCGGGAGGAGCCGGCGCTGCCTGCTGGAAATCGCTGCTTTGAGGGGAAAAAATCAATAAAACTCAAAAGAAATGGGGGAAAAAAATCGGATTTTCCTCCCTTTTTTCCCTGCTCTGAAATTCCCCGCGGCTCCCCGCACTGCTCCGGCTCCTTTTGCCCCAAATCCGGGGGTTTTGCCCCAAATCCGGGGGTTTTGCCCCATTTTCTGCCCCTTTTTGGGGTCATTCCCGGCGTGGGCTCGGCCTCCACTCACTGAGGCGTCCTTTTGGGGGAAATTCACCTTTTTGGGGGGAAATTCGCTTTTTTGGGGGGAAATCTGCATTTTTTGTGGGGGAAACAGTTTTTTTGGGGGGGGAAATTTGCATTTTTTGGGGGGAAAATCACTTTTTTGTGGGGGAAACTCTCCTTTTTGGGCAGAATTTTCCTTTTTGGAGGGAAATTCACATTTTTTGGGGGGAAAATTCACCCTTTGGAGTGAAAATTGGCCCTTTTGGGGTGGGACGCTGCAGGGAGGAACATTTTGGTGGCCAAATCTCCGCTCTCAGTGGCCCCAGGAGCCCCCCGGACCCTCGGGCCCATTTTTGGGGGAAACCCCTCATTTTCCAGCCTGAAACCCCAAATCCCCGAGGGACAAGGACAAAAATCCCCGTTCCCCCATCCCTGCTCTCAGGGGGGCTTTCCCCTCCCTGCTCCCCCAAATTCTGTGGGATTTTGTGGGATTTTATGGGGATTTTCATGGAATTTTGTGGGATTTTTAGGGGATTTTGTGGGATTTCTAGGGGATTTTATGAGATTTTGTGGGATTTTATGGGATTTTTATGAGATTTTGTGGGATTTTTATGGGATTTTGTGGGATTCTTAGGGGATTTTTTTGGGATTTTTGTGGGATTTTTATGGGATTTTTTTGGGGATTTTTGTGGGATTTTGTGGGATTTTTGTGGGATTTTTAGGGGATTTTTATGGGATTTTATGGGATTTTGTGGGATTTTATGGGATTTTTTTGGGGATTTTTGTGGGATTTTGTGGGATTTTTGTGGGATTTTTAGGGGATTTTTATGGGATTTTATGGGATTTTGTGGGATTTTATGGGATTTTTATGAGATTTTGTGGGATTTTTTAGGGGATTTTTATAGGATTTAGTGGGATTTTTATGGGGTTTTATGGGATTTTTGTGGGATTTTTACGGGATTTTTGTGGGATTTCTCCGCCCGCCCGGCCGATCTGGCCCGGGAGGGTTCGGCAGAGTCCGGCAGAGTTCGGCAGGGCTCGGCAGAGTCCGGCACGGTTCGGGAAGGTTCGGGGGGGTTCGGGTGCAAGGCGCGGCGCGGCCGCCAGGGGGCGCAATGGCAGCGCCGAGCGGCTGCGGCGAAAAGGCCCAAAATGGCCCAAAATGGCCCAAAATGGCTCAGAATGGCCCAGAACGGCCCAGAACGGCCCAGAATGGCCCGGAATGGCCCAAAATGGCTCAGAACGGCCCAGAATGGCCCAAAATGGCTCAGAATGGCCCAGAATGGCCCAAAATGGCTCAGAATGGCCCCAAACGGCCCAAAATGGCCCAAAATGGCCCAAAAACAGCACAGAATGGCCCAGAATGGCTCAGAACGGCCCAGAATGGCTCAGAATGGCCCAAAACAGCACAGAATGGCCCGGAATGGCCCAAAATGGCCCAAAATGGCCCAGAATGGCCCGGAATGGCCCAAAATGGCTCAGAACGGCCCAGAATGGCCCAAAATGGCTCAGAACGGCCCAGAATGGCCCAAAACGGCCCAGAATGGCCCAGAATGGCCCAAAACGGCCCAAAACGGCCCACAATGGCCCAAAATTTGGGGAGTTGGGCATTGCAGGGGGGTTTAGGGGCTAAAACCGAGCCCTAAAGGGGAAAACTGAACCCTAAATGGTAAAACTGAGCCCTAAAGGATAAAACTGAACCTTGAAAGGGTAAAACTGAGCCCTAAAGGGGAAAAATGAGCCCTAAAGGAGATAAAACCAGGCCCTAAAGGGGATAAAACTGAGCCCTAAAGGATAAAACTGATCCCTCAAGGGTAAAACCGAACCCTAAGGGGATAAAACTGAGGCCTAAAGGGGAAAATTGAGCCTTGAAAGGGTAAAACCGAGCCCTGAAGGGTAAAGCCGAGCTCTAAAGGATAAACCAGAGCCCTAAGGGGATAAAACTGAGCTTGGGCTGGCTGATAAGGATCAATGACAGGGATCAATGACAGGGATCAGTGACAGGGATCAGTGACAGGGATCCTGATAAGGCTCAGAGATAAGGATCAATGACAAGGCTTAGTGACAGGAATCAATGATAAGGATCAATGACAGGGATCAATGACAAGGATCAATGACAAGGATCAATGATAAGGATCAATGACAGGGATCAATGACAAGGCTCAGTGACAGGGATCAGTGACAAGGCTCAGAGATAAGGATCAATGACAGGGATCAATGACAGGGATCAATGACAAGGATCAATGACAAGGCTCAGAGATAAGGATCAATGACAGGGATCCTGATAAGGCTCAGAGATAAGGATCAATGTTAAGGATCAATGACAAGGATCAATGACAAGGATCAATGATAAGGATCAATGACAAGGCTCAGTGACAGGGATCAATGACAGGGATCAATGACAGGGATCTCGATAAGGATCAGTGACAAGGATCAATGACAAGGATCAATGATAAGGATCAATGACAGGGATCCTGATAAGGATCAGTGACAAGGATCAATGACAAGGATCAATGATAAGGATCAACGATAAGGATCAATGACAAGGCTCAGTGACAGGGATCAGTGACAGGGATCCTGATAAGGCTCCGTGATAAGGGCTGGCCCGGGGTGATAAAGCCCCGCGTGATTAAATAATTCTGTTCTCCATCAGCCACAATTCATCTCCCACAGTTCCCCTCCCTGGCCCTGCCCGCAGAGCCGGAGCGGGGCTGAAAAACCCCAAAAGCAGGAAACCCCAAATCCAGGAGTCCGGGATTAACCCGCGGCCCGGCCCGGCCCAATTAGCGCGGGTGATTCCCTCTCTGCGCTGGGATTTCATCGCCTTGCGCAAGGTTTAATTAGCAGCGCGTGAGCGTTAATTGGCGGCGCTGGCGGCCCCGTCACGGTGACGCGGGTTTGGGGTTAATCCCGCGGGAATGGGGCCAGGGAGAGCCCGGGGGGCTCGGAGGGCTCGGGGGGCACATCCTGCCCCGCCCAGGCTCCTTCTGTGCTCTTCCCGTCCTTTTTCTCCCTGAATCCGGGAAATGTTGGAGCTTTGGGCCTCATTCCGGGCCCAGGCCTCCAGCTTGGATGGTTTTGGGTGAAACCATTAAAAAAATCCTGTTCAAAACCCCATTTTCCGCCCCTTTGTCTCCCCATTTCCCCCCCTTTAAAATGAACGACATCAGAAACGCCCCTTTAAAAAATAAATTTTAAAAAATATAAAAAAAAATAAATAAAAACTCCAAACCTCTTCCCCCCCCTCCTGCTGCTCTTCCAGAATCCCTTAAAGGAAAAAAAAAAATCACAAAAAAAGGGAATCGGGGCCGGTTTCCAAAGCTGCCCCAGCCGCTGCCGCAGCGGGGCCGCGCTCGCCGCTCGTGGCAGCAAAATGGGGCAAAACCCGGCGGGTTTGGGTCCCTCTGCTCGGGAGGGGACGGCCTGGAGCCCGCAGGGCCCCAGGGAAGGACCTGGGGAGGGGATTTTGGGGAGGGGATTTTTGGGGAGGGGATTATTGGGGAAGGGGATTTCTTTGGGAAGCGGATTTTTTCTGGAAGGTGATTATTTGGGGAAGGGCGTTTTGGGAAGGGGATTATTTTAGGAAGAGGATTATTTGGGGAAGGGGATTATTTGGGGAAGGGAATTTTTTTTTGGGAAGGGAATTATTTTGGGAGGGGGATTTTTTGGGAAAGAAATTTCTTTGGGAAGGGGGTTTTGGGAAGGGGATTTTTTTGGGAAGGGGATTATTTGGGGAAGGGGATTTTGGGAAAGGGAATTATTTGGGGAAGAGAATTATTTGGGGAAGGGGGTTTTGGGAAGGGGATTATTTGGGGAAGGGGGTTTTGGGAAGGAGATTATTTGGGAAGGGAATTTTTTTGGGAAGGGGATTATTTGGGGAAGGGGATTTTGGGAAAGGGAATTATTTGGGGAAGGGGGTTTTGGGAAGCGGATTATTGGGGAAGAAAATTATTGGGGAAGGGATTTTTTTGGGGGGAAGGGGGTTTTGGGAAGGGAATTATTTGGGGAAGGAATGATTTGGGAAGGGAATGATTCTGGGCAGGCGTGCGGCGCTGGAATGCGGCTCCTGGCGGGGCTGACAGGCAGGAATTACGGCCGGACAGAAAATGGGGCTTTTTCCCTCCCCCTGCCCAGCGGGGCTGGATCCCGGTGTTTGTTCTGCCAGGAGAACGGGAAACGCTCCCGGCGCTGCAGCTCGGGGCCTCCCGGGGGTCCCCCACACCCCCACCCCAATTCCAGCCCCCCATCCCCCCCCTTTCCCTTCCCGACGCTTTTCCCCTGCAAATTCCTTCACATCACAAAACAGCCCCGGAGTGGCAGAAATTCAGGTTTTTCCCCTTAAAAATCCAAATTTTGGTGCTTCCCCCCTGCCCTGGGCAGCCCACCCGAACTGGGGGCACTGGGATGGGACTGGGATGGGACTGGGAAGGGACTGGGATGGGACTGGGAGGTTACTGGGATGGGACTGGGATGGGGCTGGGAAGGGCCTCGGGGTTGGGGTTGGGGTTTTTCTCCCCTTCACAAGGATTAAAGGTGGATTTTGGGGGTGGGTTTTCCCTGGGGGTGCCCCTGGGAGGGAGAAGGAGAGGGGAAAAAAAGGAGAAAAAAATCCCATTCAGCAAATTAGAGGGATCGCAGGGATCATTTTCCCCTTTCCAGCTCCCATTTTATTTTCATTTTCCCCGTTCCAGCTCCCGTTTTATTTTCATTTTCCCCTTCCCAGCTCCCGTTTTATTTTCATTTTCCCCTCTCCAGCCACAAACCCGGGGCTTGGGAAGGGAAGAATTGGGGAGGAATTCCCCGTGGGGACGTCCTGGGGCCGTTCCCGGCCGGATCGGGGCTGGGGTTCCGCCCAGGAGCTCCTTCCCCAGCTGGAAATGATAAATCCGGGGCAAAACGCTGCCATTTTGGGGTTTTCCAAGGATTCTTTCCAAAATCCCCGGCTGGGAGGGGAAAAGGCTCCGGGCTGGGGCTGGGCCTGGAGATTTTGGGATTTAGGGAACGTCAGGGGTGTCACAGACCCCACAGAGCTGGGGTTGGAGATTTTGGGATTTAGGGACGTGAGGGGTGTCACAGACCCCACAGAGCTGGGCCTGGAGATTTTGGGATTTAGGGAACGTCAGGGTGTCACAGACCCTGGGGCTGGGATTGCAGATTTTGGGATTTAGGGGACGTCAGGGGTGTCACAGACCCCACAGAGCTGGGGTTGGAGATTTTGGGATTTAGGGGACGTGAGGGGTGTCACAGACCCTGGGGCTGGGGTTGGAGATTTTGGGATTTAGGGGACGTCAGGGGTGTCACAGAGCCCACAGAGCTGGGATTGGAGATTTTGGGATTTAGGGGATGTCAGGGGTGTCACAGACCCCACAGAGCTGGGGTTGGAGATTTTGGGATTTAGGGACGTGAGGGGTGTCCCGCAGCCCCCGGGGCTGGGCTGGGCCTGGGGCAGAGCCAGGAGGGTTTTGGGGTGCCCGATGGGGCCGGGGCGGCTCCCGAGGGGTCGGGGACGCGGGGCCGGTGTCGCTGCCACCCCGCGCGGGCCCAGAGCTGCTCCCGGGCCTAACCCGGGTTTAAACCCGGCCTAAAGGGAGGCGGGGCCGGGCCCTGCAGCTCCGGGAAGGGAAGGAAAGGAAACAAAGGCGAGGCTCGAGCGCTGCCGTTATCCCGGCGGGAACCCCGAAACCCCAAAATCCTGAAACCCCAGAATCCCGAAATCCTGAAATCCCGAAACGCCAAAATCCCGAAACCCCAAAATCCTGAAAGCCCAAAATCTGGAAACCCTAAAACCCCAAAATCCTGAAAGCCCAAAATCTGGAAACCCTAAAACCCCAAAATCCTGAAATCCTGAAATCCCAAAACCCCAAAATCCCAAAATCCTGAAATCCCAAAACCCCAAAATCCCGAAACCCCGGCGGCTTCCCGGGAGCCTTTCTGGAATTCCTGCTCGGAAACGTTTCCAGAATTCCTTCTCGGGAACATTTCGGAATTGTTTTTTGTGAATGTTTTCTGGGATCGTTTTTTGGGAACATTTTCTTTGAATCTCTTTTCAGGAATGTGCTCCAGAATTTGGGATTTTTTTTAATGTTTTCCAGAATTGCTTTTCGGGAATCTTTCCAGAATCGTTTCTCGGGAATGTTTTAGGGAATTGTTTTTCAGGAACGTTTCCAGAACAATTTCTCGGGATCGTGTCTTGGGAATGTTCCAGAATTGGTTTTTGGGGGCTGGAGCTGGGACGGCTTTTCCAGGGCATCCCGCAGGATTTTTGGGATCAGGTTTTTTTGGGATGAGGTTTTTTAGGATTTTTTTTTTTTTTTTGGGATGAGGTTTTTTTGGAGCTCCGCGTTCCCCGGGGCCGCGTCTGGCGCCGTTTCCCACTTGTCTCTCCAAACCGTTTCCCACTTGTCTCTCCAAAATCCCAAATAAACCAGTTTTTCCCGAAGTCCCCGGACCGGCATGGTGTTATTACGGTAATTGGCTGCTGCTAATTATGCTGATGACTGTAATAAGCGCTCTGCTGTCACGCAAATAAAGCGGGGTGACGTCACCGGGAAGGGGCAGGAGGTGCCCGCGACCCGAATTTTGGGGATTTTGGGATTTGGTGGAGCTGGGGGTGGAGGCGGGGGAGGGGAGCCCCCCCCGGGTCACCTCCTCGCCCCTGGAGGGATTTTGGGTGCAATTCCCAAAAAAACCCAATCCCATCCCACCCACCTGTGCTCCTGTTTGGGATTTGGGATTTGGGATTGGGATCCTGGGGAATCCCAGCCTGGGCTGGGGCTGCGGGACCTTTCCCAGCAGAGTCCTGTCCCAAATCTCATCCCAAACCTGGAATTTCATCCCAAATCTCATCCCAAACCTGGAATCCCATCCCAAATCTCATCCCAAACCCGGAATCCCATCCCAAATCTCATCCCAAACCCAGAATCCCATCCCAAATCTCACCCCAAACCCAGAATCCCATCCCAAATCTCATCCCAGACCCGGAATCCCGTCCCAAATCTCATCCCAAACATGGAATCTCCTCCCAAATCTCATCCCAAACCTGGAATCCCATCCCAAATCTCATCCCAGACCTGGAATCCCGTCCCAAATCCCATCCCAAACCCAGAATCCCATCCCAAATCCCATCCCAAACCCTGAATCCCATCCCAAATCCCATCCCAAACCCGGGGGCTGGGGAGCCCTCGGCCTTTTCCACCCCCGGGCTGGGGTCTGGTGGGATTTGGGCCAAATCCCCTTTTCCTGCCCGCAGCCCCCCCAGCCCTCCCGAATTTCACCCTTTCCTCCTTCACCGCTCCCACAGCCCCCCATCCCTCGTTTGCCGGGAATTCACCAAAAGCAGGTGTTTTTCCCTGGTTTATTTTTTTTTTTCCATGTGTTTCTCTCCGCTCCTGATGGGCCCCTGGAGCTTCTCTTTACACGGAAGCAACACAGGTTGATGTATTTTTAAATGGCTTGATTTTATCACCCTGCTTAATGATTTGTCCCGTTATTTATTAGGCACAGCGATCTCCACGGGGACTCGGCGCATTAACGTATAAATAATGTGGCAAATAGTTCAATAGAGCCATAAAAAAAAGGGGATTTGGGAATAAATTGACCCCCGGTCGCTCCATGTAAACGAAGGCGCTGAATGATAATTGGTGGAGAAACGGGGGCCGGGGATGAACCGCGGTGAAAATCGGGAAATCAACGGAAATAGCCCCAAAATCCTCCTCGGGGCTGTGGCTTAAAAATGGGAAAATGGCCCAAAATCCTGGGGAATGCAGCGCCGGGGGCTGCCGGGGGCTGGGTCAGCCCCAGCTTCCCCTGCCTCGGCCTGCACATCCCCAGAATCCCCTCCCCAAATCCCAATCCCCAGAATCCCCTCCCCAAATTCCCATCCCCAAATTCCCAGCCCCAAATCCCCTCCCCAAATTCCCATCCCCAAAATCCCCTCCCCAAATTCCCCTCCCCAAAATCCCCCTCACCAAATCCCCATCCCCAAAATCCCCTCCCCAAAATCCCCAATCCCCAAATTCCCATCCCCAAATTCCCAGCCCCAAATCCCCCTCCCCAAATTCTCATCCTCAAATCCCCATCCCCCAAATCCCCCTCACCAAAATCCCATCCCCAAATTCTCATCCCCAAAATCCCCCTCCCCAAATTCCCATCCCCAAATCCCACCCCCAAAATCCCCCTCCCCAAAATCCCATCCCCAAATTCCCAGCCCCAAATTCCCCTCCCCAAAATCCCCCTCCCCACATTCCCATCCCCAAATCCCAGCCCCAAAATCCCCCTCCCCAAAATCCCATCCCCAAATTCCCAGCCCCAAATTCCCCTCCCCACATTCCCATCCCCAAATCCCAGCCCCAAAATTCCCCTCCCCAAATTCTCATCCCCAAAATCCCCATCCCCAAAATCCCCATCCCCAAAATCCCCTCCCCAAATCCCCCTCCCCAAAATCCCATCCCCAAAATCCCCAATCCCCAAAATCCCCAATCCCCAAATCCCCAATCCCCAAATTCCCATCCCCAAATTCCCATCCCCAAATTCCCACCCCAAAATCCCCCTCCCCAAAATCCAGGGGGTTTCATTGCCTCCCCCGGCCCCTCCATCCCAAATTTTCCCCCAGACGCCAAAAATGGGCTGGAAAGGACCCAAACCACCCCAAAATTTCCAGCCCGGCCTCAGGATGTGCCAAAACCCGGCCGAAGCACCCCAAACCCAAAACCCCAACGGAGCCAAGGCTGAATTTGGAATTGTTTCGAATTCCTTTCTCTGCGCCCGATCCCGGTTTTTTTGGGGTTTTTTGGGTTTTTTTTTTAATTTTTTTTTATTTCTTTTTCCCGGCCACGTTCAGCCCGGGGGAAGAGGAGGGAGGGGAGGAAGATTTATTTCCATTCCCTGCTCAGCTCCGGGTTTTCCTCGCCGCCCATCCCGGAGCAGCTGCGGCTCCCGGCTCCTCATTAATTTCATTAATCCCCTAATTAGCGCCGGGGTCTCGCGCCGCTTCCAGGGGGGATCCAATTTTTGGGGTTTCCCCCTTTCCCGACCTCAAACCCGCGCTGGAATTCGGGGGGGCTCGGGCAGCCGCGGCCCCCCCCTGCGGCAGTTTTGGGGTTTTTTTTGTATTTTTGGGGCGGTTTTGGGGTTTTTTGGGGCGGTTTTGGGGTTTTTTGAGGCTTTTTTTGGGGCGGTTTTGGGGGGTTTTTTGGGGCGGTTTTGGGTTTTTTTGAGGCGTTTTTTGGGGCGGTTTTGGGGTTTTTTTGGGTTTTTTTTGGGGCGGTTTTGGGGTTTTTTGAGGCTTTTTTGGGGCGGTTTTGGGGGTTTTTTTGGGGTTTTTGGGGGCGGTTTTGGGGGTTTTTTTGGGGTTTTTTTGGGCGGTTTTGGGGTTTTTTGAGGCTTTTTTTGGGGCGGTTTTGGGGGGTTTTTTGGGGTTTTTTGGGGCGGTTTTGGGGGTTTTTTGGGTTTTTTTGGGGCGGTTTTGGGGTTTTTTGGGGGTTTTTTTGGGGGGTTTTTTGGGGTTTTTTGGGGTTTTTGGGGTTCCCCCAGCGCAGCAGCGGCGCCCCAAACCCGGCGCTCCCCCCCCGGGTTGATCCCGCGGCCCTGGAGAGGAAAATTCGGGAATTCGGGGATTTTGCGCCGAGCCCTCTTTGTTCCCGCGCGCACCTGAGGGCATCCCGGCGCGTTGCCATGGCGACGGGGATGGCGCGTTGCCATGGCGACGGGGATGTCGCATTCCCGCGGGATGCGGGCCGGGAATGGCGCTGGGAGGCGCCTCCCGAGCGGATCCCACAAAAACCCGAAACGGGGAGAAATAAAGGGGGAAAACCGGGATGGGAACGGCGCGGGGAGAGCTCGTATGCAAATGAGCTGCGGCCTAATTGCGGGGGTTAATTGGGGGGCAGCGGCACCCCCCGTGCCCGGAGAGGTTCATTAGCGCCAGGCCCTAATGAGCCGGGCAGGGAGCGGGCACTGAGCAAAATCCCCAATTCTGACCCAAAATCCCCGTTTGTGGGGCCGGTGGGAATTGTGGGGTGGGATGGTGGGATCGGGGGGATTTATGGGATGCAGGGATTTGGGATTGGGGGGATTTATGGGATGCAGGGATTTGGGATCGGTGGGATTGGTGGGATGCAGGGATTTGGGGGATTCGGGGGATTTCTGGGATGCAGGGATTTGTAGGATTAGTGGGATGAAGGGGGGCGATTTGTGGGATTTGTGGGATTTATGGGATGCAGGGATTTGGGATTGGTGGGATTTATGGGATACAGGGATTGATGGGATGCAGGGATTTGTGGGATTGGTGGGCAGAGCCGTGAGGTGGCAGCGCGGGATTGGTCGGGAGAAGAGCTGGCAGAGCGGGATTGGCTGAGGGGCTGCGGGATTGGGAACGGGATGGGAACGGGATGGGATGGGATGGGATGGGATGGGATGGGATGGGAATGGGATTGGGGATGGGGAATGGGAATGGGAACGGGAACGGGAATGGGGATGGGATGGGATGGGAATTGTGGATGGGATGGGAATGGGGAATGGGATGGGATGGGATGGGATGGGATGGGATGGGAATTGTGGATGGGATGGGAATGGGGAATGGGATGGGATGGGATGGGATGGGATGGGATGGGATGGGAATGGGATTGGGGATGGGGAATGGGAATGGGAACGGGAACGGGGATGGGATGGGATGGGAATTGGGGATGGGATGGAAATGGGGAATGGGATGGGATGGGATGGGATGGGATGGGATGGGATGGGATGGGATGGGATGGGATGGGATGGGATGGGATGGGATGGGATGGGATGGGGGTGTATGAATGACCCCATCAGTGACCCCGTGAGTGACCCCTCAAGGGTTCAGGGATGAAGCCCCCGTGTCCCCCCCGCTGACCCCAACCCCTGCCCGGGGACCCCCCTCGGGCCCCTCCCCTCGGGATCCCCAAATCCCCAAATCCCCAAATCCCCGTCATTCCCAGGAATCCCGCTGGCTTTGGGGTCATTCCCAGGAATCCCGCTGGCTTTGGGGTCATTCCCACAAATCCCTCCTGGCTTTGGGGTCAATCCCAGATCTCCCCCTGGATTTGGGGTCCCGGCCGTGTCCCGGCCCGGTTCGGCCCGGCTCGGCCCGGCTCGGCCCGGTCCCGCTCCGTCCCGGCAGGCCGGGGCTCGAGCGGGTTTTCTCTTTCATCACCCGAGCCAGACAAGGCTCCTTTGTCAGGGCCCCCCCGCGCCGCCAGCCCGGGACGTTAATTACCGTAATTAGCGCCGCGGCCGCTGACGCTCTGCACCCTGCCATTTGGGGAGCGGCGCCCGCCGCGCTTCTCGCTCGGCTTCCTCCTCCTCCTCCTCCTCCTCTCCTCCTCCTCCTCCTCCTCCTCCTCCTCCTCTCCTCCTCCTGCTCCTGATGGCCCCGGGGGGGAACACCCCGGCCCCGGCCCCGGCCCCGGCCCCGCTGGTTTCATGGCTTGGGCTGAGCTGGGGCGCGTGGGAGCTTTTGGGGAGGTTTTGGGGAGGTTTTGGGAGCTTCTTGGGAGTTTTTTGGGACCTTTTGGGAGCTCTTTGGGAGTTTTTTGGGAGTTTTTGGGATTTTTTGGGACCTTCTGGGAGCTCTTTGGGAGTTTTGGGGAGTTTTGGGGAATTCTTTGGGACCTTTTGCGAGCTCTTTGGGACCTTTTGGGAGCTCCTTGGGAGCTCTTTGAGATCTTTTGGGGACCTTTCTGGGAGCTCTTTGGGAGCTTTTGGGCCGTTTCAGGCACTCTTTGGGAGCCCCTCGGGTGCTCTTTGGGATCTTTTTGGGATATTTTTGGGAGCTCTCTGGGATTTTTCTGGGAGCTCTTCAGGAGCTTTTTGGGATCTTATTGGGAGCCCTTGGGATCTTTCTGGGAGCTGTTCAGGAGCTCTCTGGGAGCTCTGTGGGCGCTTCTGGGGTGCCGCTGGCGTGCGAGCGGTGCCAGCGCGGCCCCGGGCGCGCCCTCGGTGCCCGCCCCACGCCCGGCACCGCCCGAGCGCGGCTTTGGCGGAGCCGCCGCCGCTGCCGGCACATTCTGGCTCCGTTCCCTCCCCGCTCCCTGCCCGGCATCGCCCGCGCGGCGCTGGCGGCGAGGGCAGGGCCGCGCCCGGGCTGCGGGCCCTTGCCAGGAGAATTCCAGCCGGGAATGGCACCAGGGTGGTGCCCCTTGCCAGGAGAATTCCAGCTGGGAATGGCACCGGGGTGGTGCCCCTTGCCAGGAGAATTCCAGCTGGGAATGGCACCAGGGTGGTGCCCTTGCCAGGAGAATTCCAGCCGGGAATGGCTCTCGGTTGGTGCCCCTTGCCAGGAGAATTCCAGCTGGGAATGGCACCGGGTTGGTGCCCCTTGCCAGAGAATTCCAGCCGGGAATGGCTCTGGGTTGGTGCCCCTTGCCAGGAGAATTCCAGCTGGGAATGGCACCAGGGTGGTGCCCCTTGCCAGGAGCATTCCCCCAAATCCCCCAAATCCTAATCCATGATCCCAACCCTCCGTCCTTCCCAAAAAATGGGTTTGAGGGAAAGGCTGGCCCTGGCCTGGAGGTCTGGGATGTTTCCCCCAAATCCAGATGACCCAAAAGGACCAGGAGAGGTTTCCCAGGAATCCCCAAATCTGGACAACCCCAAAAGGACCAGGAGAGGTTTCCCAGGAATCCCCAGATCCCGGCCTGCTTTGACCCCAAACCCTTCTGGGAGGGACCCAAAGTCCCCAAAGTCCCCAAGGGCACCCTGGGGACCCCGAGAGCCCCGAGCTCCCTCTGCCCCGGGAATCCTGGAATCCCAGAGCCGGGATTTTCTGGGATATTTGTGGGGATATTTCTGGGATGTTTGGGGCTCTCAGAGGAGCCCCAAATCTGGGATTTTCTGG
Organism: Passer domesticus; assembly: GCF_036417665.1. Lineage (NCBI taxonomy): Eukaryota > Metazoa > Chordata > Aves > Passeriformes > Passeridae > Passer > Passer domesticus. The sequence continues at coordinate 3,539,558 of NC_087504.1, forward strand.
GATATTTGTGGGGATATTTCTGGGATGTTTGGGGCTCTCAGAGGAGCCCCAAATCTGGGATTTTCTGGGATATTTGTGGGGATATTTCTGGGATGTTTGGGGCTCTCAGAGGAGCCCCAAATCTGGGATTTTCTGGGATATTTCCGGGATGTTTGGGGCTCTCAGGAGCTGGAATTTTCCGGGATGTTTGGGTCTCCCCGAGGGTTGGCACAGCGGGGAGGGGCCGGAGCTCTGTCCCTGTCCCTGGCTGAGGTGACGCCCGGTGACACCCGAGGTGACGATCCCGGCCTCGGGAGCATCCTCCCCATTCCAGGCGCTTCCAGAGGCCATTCCCGGCCCAGCAGGGAATTCTCAGCCCGGATCCCGCCCTGCCTGCCCGGGCAGCTCCCGCCTGAGTCACCCCAAATCCCCGGGATCCGATCCCAGCCATCCCAAATTGGAGCCGGGGCTGCTCCTCCTGCCCTGGCCCTGGAGGGAGCTTGGGAATGGCCTGGAATCCAACAAAAATGGTGAAAAATAAAATTAAAAATTAGGAAAAGGGGAAATGGGCAGAAAAAGGGGAAGGAAGGGGAAGAAATTGAAAAAAGGGAAATAAAGGGGAAAATAAGGGAAAGAAATGGAAAGAAAAAGGGAAAAAAGGGAAAGGGGAGAGCAAAGAGAAATCAGGAACAGAATCCAAAGTGTGCAGGAGGAGCCGGATCCAGAATTCCCACAGGAATTCCTGCAGTGGGACAAACGAGGGGACACAGGGACCCCACGGGAAAGGGACACCGAGCCCCGGAATTCCGGACACTTCCAGCGGCTCCGCAGGAACCGGAGCGAGCGGGGAGGATCCCGGCCTTATCTCGGCCATCGTGAATCATTCCCGGCGGGAGCAGGTGGAGCCTTCCCACCCCCCCGGGGCCTAACGGGCCTCGGGAATGCGGGGATTTATCGGGGAATCTCGGAATGCACTGTGGGAATGCGGGAATTTATCTGGGAATCCTGGAATTCACTGCGGGAATTTATCGGGGAATCTCGGAATTCACTGCAGGACTCTCAGAATTCACTGTGGGAATCTCAGATTTCACTGTGGGAATGCGGGAATTTATCTGGGAATCTCGCAGTGTATTGTGAAAATGCCAGCCTTTTCCTTGGGAATCTCAGAATTTTATTTATGTGGGAATCCCAGCCTTTATTTGGGAATCTGATCCCGGCTGGAATGTCCCTGGAGCAGCTGGCCGAGCCCAGCCAGGTTTGATCCCAGAATTCCCAGAAAATCCCCCCGAGCCGGGGTTGTGCCAGTTGAAGCCCAGGGAAACTGAGGCACGGCAGGAAAGGGGGATCATTCCCACGGGAATGTGGAGCACCAGACCCCGATGGCGTCAGCGGCTCCGGCACCTCCCGATCCCGTTTTTTTCCCTTTTTTTCCATTTCCCAGCCGCGTTTTTGCTCCTTTTGGGGCCGGGCTGAGTCACGGCTCCCCAGGGCCGTGAGCTCACGGGGTGGCGGCCTCGGGGACAGGGGACAGGTGGCACCTGCGGGGGGGTGGCCTCACCTGGAGCCCGCAATTCCCGCCGGGAATGAGGCCGGAGCTTCCCGGCTCCAGCGGAGCGGATTTACGGCCCGGCCTGCCCGGGAGCGGCCGCGATTCCCCCGGAGAGCTCCTGGTTTTCTCTTAAAAACCTCTCTGAAAAATTCACAGTTTTCCCTTAAAATCCTCCTGGAGAAATCCCAGTTTTCCCCTAAAATCCTCTCTGAAAAATTCCCAGTTTTCCCCTAAAAGCCTCCTGGAGAATTCCCAGTTTTCCCCTAAAAGCTTCCCCCCGAATTCAGTTTTCCCTTAAAATCCTCCCAGACAATTCCCAGTTTCCCCCTAAAAGCCTCCCAGAGAATTCCCAGTTTTCCCTCAAAATCCTCTCTGAAAAATTCCCAGTTTTCCCCTAAAAGCCTTCCAGAAAAAATTCCCAGTTTTCCCCTAAAGGCCTCCTGGAGAATTCATCATTTTCTATTAAAATCCCCCCAGAAAATTCCCGGTTTTCCCCTAAAACCCTCCTGGAGAATTCCCATTTTCCCCTAAAAGCCTCCCGGAGCTGCTGCTGGTCCCAGGCGGGCGAATCCCAAATCCCGTTGGGAATTGGGGTTTCCACGCAGAATTCCAAACCTCACAATCCCCCTCCATCCCGGCACTCCGAGCTCCCCCAAATCCCAAATCCTCGGGATTTCAGTTCCCGGATTTGGGGACAAAGCTCCCACCTGGATCCCCCAGATCCCAAATCCTCGGGATTTCAGTTCCCGGATTTGGGGACAAAGCTCCCACCTGGATCCCCCAGATCCCAAATCCTCGGGATTTCAGTTCCCAGATTTGGGGACAAAGCTCCCACCTGGATCCCCCAAATCCCAAATCCTCGGGATTTCAGGGCCTGGATTTGGGGACAAAGCTCCCACCCGGATCCCCCAAATCCCAAATCCCACCCCGACCTTCCCAGCCCCCCCCGGGCCCCCTCCGAACTCCAAACTCCTTTCCCGATTCTTTTTCTTTTTTCTTTTTTATTTTCGGGATGATTTCCGGGGCGCTCCGGGCTGGAAAGGACGGATTTACGATCCCTGGGAATGATTTATTCCCCACAATCTCCCCCGCCCCTCGCCTGTTGAAAGTTTTAAGATTCGCTCCCAGACAGGCTCAAAAAAAGAAATTGGGAAAAACAAAATAAAAGCAACAACAAAAAAAGGGATTTTCCTCCCCGGAGCGCGGAGCTGCGGCTGTAATTACCCACCCCATAATCAGCGGGGTGCGCGTCCAGCAGAACCTTCCAGAAATCCTGCAGAGCCAGGGAAAAGCTGCTTTATGGGGAAAAAATGCTTTATAGGGGAAAAAAACCTGTTTTATATGGGGGGGGGAAATCTGCTTTATATGGGGGAAAAGTTTGCATTAAAGGGGGAAAAAATCTGCTTTATAGGGGGGAAAAAATCTGCTTTATATGGGGGAAAAGTTTGCTTTAAAGGGGGAAAAAATCTGCTTTATAGGGGGGAAAACCTGGTTTATATGGGGGAAAAAAATCTGCTTTACAGGGGGAAAATCTGCTTTATAGGGGGGAAAAATCTGCTTTACAGGGGGAAAAAATCTGATTTATAGGGGAAAATCTGCTTTATAGGGAAAATCCAGGCACGTCGCCCCCTTTCCCCAGGACTTTGGGAAAATGGGGGAAATTAGGAAAAGCCCGTCTGGATTTGGGAATTTGCTGCTGTTTCGGGGTGCGGAGCCGCTGCTCCCCCCTGCGGGGTTTTGCTCTCGTTCTCCATCCCCGTTTTCCCGGGATTCGCCCCCAGAATTCCCACGGACCCCACAATGGGGCTGGATTGACCAGAGGGATTTTCCTGGCGCTGCAGGAGGCCGGAATCCCCACAATTCCCAGGGATTCCCACAATTCCCAGGGATTCCCACAATTCCCACATTTCCAGGATTTCCCAGGGATTCCCACAGTTCCCAGGGATTCCCACAATTCCCACAATTCCCAGGAATTCCCACAATTCCCACTTTCCCAGGATTTCCCAGGGATTCCCACAATTCCCACAATTCCCACAATTCCCACAATTCCCGCTTTCCCAGGATTTCCCAGGGATTCCCACAATTCCCAGGGATTCCCACAATTCCCACAATTCCCACAATTCCCGCTTTCCCAGGATTTCCATGTCCTGACCCCAAGGCTCCAAGGGAACCCAAATCCCGAATCACCCCGGGAGAAACTTCCTGGGATCTGCTGAGGAGTGGGAAATCCCGCTGGGCATCGCTCTGGGATCCTTTTGGGATCGTTTTGGGATCGTTTTGGGATCGTTTTGGGATCGTTTTGGGCCTAACTTTGGGGATTGCTTTGGGAGCAGTTTAGGAACGCTTTGGGATCTCTCTGGGATAATTTTGGGATCTCTCTGGGGTAATTTTTGGGATGACTCCGGGATAGTTTTTGGGATCCCTGGTGGCAGCGAGTCCGGCGCTGAGCAATCCCCTCCCCATTCCCAGATTTCCTGGATTTGCTTTTCCCCATCTGGGGAGGCCTGGAATTCCCAAATCCTCCTGGGATTCCCAAATCCTGGAATTCCCAAATCTGCCCTTGGACAAAGACCCCGCTGGAGTTTCCCGAGGTTTTTCCAGGGAAGCCAGAGCCTTTCCCTCTGTTTTGATCAGGAGAAAACCCCAAAATCTGGGATCGAACGCGGCCTCTTGGGGAAAGGGAACACCCTGAACCAAAAACCCTAAAAATCCCGGGATGGGCCTGGAAAACCCGGACTGGAGAACCCGGATTTGGGGGAAATCCTGGAGAAATCCCTGGCAAAGGCTCCAGGTCTCCGGGCCGCTCCTGGGGCTGGAATTTGTAGGGAAAGGGGAAAAATCCCTGGAAAAGCAGCTGGGCCTGTCCCGCCCGGGGGGCTCCGGAATTCCTCGGGAATTTGGGGAGGTTTTGGGACTGAGCTGAAGCTTTGTGGGACGCCTTGGGGGCGATCCCGGGATTTGGCAGCGGGAAAATTCGGGAACAGGGAAGGGCTCAGCCCGGGCTGAGTCACGGGGCCGGGGCCGCGCCCTCACGGAAAATTCGGGATCAGCCGGGCTCGTCTTCCCAGAGCTGCTGCAGCGCCCAGGGATCCCGATTCCTGCCCGGGAATCCCAAATTCCTGCCCGGGAATCCCAATTCCCCACCCACAAATCCCATTCTTCCATGCAGAAATCCCAATTCCCGCCAAGGAATCCCATTTTTCCACCCAGAAATCCCATTTTTTCCACCCAGGAATCCAAATTTCTGCCCACAAATCCCATTTTTTCCACCCAGGAATCCCAGTTCCCATCCGGAATTCCCGTTTTCCCTCCCTTTCCAGGCCCCAGGCCGGAGCTGAGCGTGGATGAAGGGGAAGAGGAGAAGAAATCCCTGGATTCGTCACCCCGGAATTCCACGCTCCCGACGCTCCGGGGCGGCTCCGGGAATCCCGAAGCCAAGCGTGGCCCAAATCCCGGGAGCGGCCGGACCGGTTCTGGGAAGGCTGGGAATGAGGGACGGATCCCAGCCCCATCCGGAATCCCATACCCCATCTGAAACCCATCCCAAATCCATCCAAACCCATCCCAAATCCCAAACCCATCCCAAATCCATCCAAACCCATCCCAAATCCATCCCAAACCCATCCCAAACCCCATCCCAAATCCATCCAAACCCATCCCAAATCCCAAACCCATCCCAAATCCATCCCAAACCCATCCCAAATCCCAAATCCCAAATCCCAAATCCATCCCAAACCCATCCCAAATCCCAAATCCCAAATCCATCCCAAATCCCAAATCCCAAACCCATCCCAAATCCCAAATCCCAAATCCCAAATCCATCCCAAACCCATCCCAAATCCCAAATCCCAAACCCATCCCAAACCCATCCCAAATCCCAAATCCATCCCAAACCCATCCCAAACCCATCCCAAATCCCAAATCCATCCCAAACCCCATCCCAAATCCCAAATCCCCAACCCATCCCAAATCCATCCAAACCCATCCCAAACCCATCCCAAATCCCAAATCCATCCCAAACCCATCCCAAACCCCATCCCAAATCCCAAATCCATCCCAAGCCCCATCCCAAATCCCAAATCCCAAACCCATCCCAAACCCATCCCAAATCCCAAATCCCGAACCCATCCCTGGAACAGCAGGAAGGGGAATTTTCCCAGAGGAAGCTTTGGGATTTCCCAGAGGGGGAAATTTGGGATTGGGGAATGGATCCAGCTCCTCCAGGATCCTCCTTTTCCTCCAGCCCAGTCCCAGAATTCCCGAGTTTGGAATTCCTGGAGGGTCCTGGAGGGGACTGGGGAGGGAAAAGGGAAAGGGAAAGGGAAAGGAAAAGGGAAAGGAAAAGGGAAAGGAAAAGGAAAAGGAAAAGGAAAAGGAAAAGGAAAAGGAAAAGGAAAAGGAAAAGGAAAAGGAAAAGGAAAAGGAAAAGGGAAAGGAAAAGGGAAAGGAAAAGGAAAAGGGAAGAGGAAAAGGAAAAGGAAAAGGAAAAGGAAAAGGGAAGAGGAAAAGGAAAATTGAATATTTATCCCCAAAACATCCCCCGGGAATGCGCCAATCCCAAAACTTCGGCAGGAATGGGAGGGGCTGGGACGATTCCTGGGCCGCGGGAATCGGGGATGGAATTTTTGGGAATTTTGGGAAAAGCCGCGCCCGGATCAAACAGAACTGTGGAGTTTAAAAATCCCTGAACACCGAGACAGAGCAAAAAACCCAAAAAAACCCCAAAAAAATCCCCGGGTGGGGATCTCAGAGGGACTTTGGGATTTTTCCTGATTTTTTAAGGAAAAAAATTTCGTTTCCTGCTGAATTTTCCCGTTTCAGGTGGAGAGGGAAAAACCGGGAAGGGGAAAAGTGGGAATTGGGGAGGGAGGGAGCGAAGGACGAGCCCAAAGCGCTGGGATTTCCTGGGAAAAAGGAGGAAATTTTCCAAGAAAAAGGAGGAAATTTCCCAGGAAAAAGGAGGAAATTTTCCAGGAAAAAGGAGGAAATTTTCCAGGAAAAAGGAGGAATTTTCCCAGGAAAAAGGAGGAATTTTCCCAGGAAAAAGGAGGAAATTTTCCCAGGAAAAAGGAGGAAATTTTCCAGGAAAAAGGAGGAAATTTTCCAGGAAAAAGGAGGAAATTTTCCAGGAAAAAGGAGGATTTTTCCCAGGAAAAAGAGGAATTCCGGGCTCGGGAATGCCCTGACTGCTGGCCCTGGAATTATCCTGGAGAACTCCTCCCGTTCCTGGTCCTTTCCTGCCCCCATATCCCGAATTTTTCCTTCATTTTCGGATTCTCGCCCTCGTTTTCCCTCCTAGGGAAGCGCCGGGAGGAGCCGGGATCGGCTTTGCCCAAAAATAATTAAAAAGGAAGATTAAAAAAAGCCTGGGAAAGTGAAAGGGAGAAGCTGGGATGGAAAATCAGAGTGAAGCCTGGAGGGAAAAATTCCCTTCCCTAAAGAAATCATCCCGAAAGTTGTCCCTGAATGAACCATCCCTGAGCACACCATCCCCACAGCAATTAAATTACCCCTAAAAGAAACCTTCCCTGGAGAAAACATCCCTAAAAAACTCCATGAGCCCGAAATAAATTGGATAATCCCGAAATAAATTGGTTTCTGCTCAAATAAATTGGATTAACCCCAAATAAATTGGATTATCCCCAAATAAATTGGATTATTCCCAAATAAATTGGATTATCCCCAAAGAAATTGGATTATCCCCAAATAAACGGTGCCTGCTCCGAGCTGAGAAGGAAAGAAATTCCTGGAATTCATTGGGATTTCAGAGAGCTGGGAATGAGCCCCTGCTCACGGAAAATCCGCGATTTTCGCCTTTCCCGGGGGTTTTTCCGGCGGAATTTCTCATTTTTGGGGTTTTTTCCACCCTCCTCCCGATGCTTTTCCATTGATTTTTGTCGGGGAAAAAAATGAGATTTTTGTTTTTCCCCGTCCCTGCCCTCCGCCCTCAAAACCTTCCCCAGAATTCCCAAATGCAGGAAAAACCTGGAAAAACCAGGAAAAAACAGGGGGAAAAAAGGAAAAACCAGGAAAAACCAGGGGAAAAAAGGAAAAAACAGGGGGAAAAAAAGGAAAAACCAGGAAAAACCAGAGGAAAAAAGGAAAAAACAGGGAAAAAAAAGGAAAAACCAGGAAAAACCAGGAAAAACCAGGGGAAAAAAGGAAAAAACAGGGGGAAAAAAAGGAAAAACCAGGAAAAAACAGGAAAAACCAGGGGAAAAAAAGGAAAATTCAGGAAAAACCAGGAAAAACCAGGGGAAAAAAGGAAAAGAACAGGAAAAACAGGAAAAAACAGGGGGAAAAAAAGGAAAAAACCCAAACCCGACAACTGAGCCCCAATTCCAGGAGGGAAAAAATCCATTTTTTATCCCCAAAATCACCCGGCCAGACCCAGAAAAGCAGAAAAAGAGGAAAAAATCCCCCTGGAATTCCCAGGACGGGAACAGTTCCCGGTGGGAATGGGGAGCTCGGGATTTTGGGGGGGAATTTGGGTCCAAAATCTCCATTTTTGGTCCATTTTTCCATGGAAAAAAAACCAAATTTTCCCATTCCAGGCGCTTTTCCTTGAGGAAAAATCCCTTTGGAGCAGCCTGGGAATTCCCGCTGATCCCCGAGCGGGGCGGGGAAATCCCGGGAATTCTTGGGGTGGGATCTGGGGAGGGATTTTTAAAAAAAATGGAATTTTTGAATGGGAAAAAAGGGATTTTAGCGGGAAAAACTTGGAGTGGGAAAAGGGACCGAGCCAGGCCGCTGCTCATGGGGTGCTGGGAATTATTAAACAATTAATAAAAGGAATAAAGAAGGGATTAAAATTAATTAGAAATAAGAATTGAGGTGTTAAAGCAATTAACATGAATAATGTCCACGGAAATAATGAATTTTTCCGGGGATTTTTGGCCGCCTTCTCCCAAGGAAAGGGAGGGAAAAGCGGGATCCGAGGGCGGAATTAACAACGGGAATAATTAATTTAGGGAGGGGTTAAAGGCGCCAAACGACACGCGGGGAAAATCCCGGGTTTTCCATGGAAAATCCCGGGTTTTCCATGGAAAATCCCTTCTTTTTCCATGGAAAAATCTCTTTTATCCGCGGAATTCCCGCTCGGTTTTACTCGGACACTCGGGAGCGCGATCCCGGTTTTTGGGAGTGCTTTTAATTCCCAAATTTTGCTGCTTTCAGGGGGTGAAATTCGATTTTTGGGGTGGATTTTCCCCCAAAATCGCGGATTTCCCCCCAAATCCCGGATTTCCCCGCAGTTTTCCAGGTGCTGGTGCCAGAAATGGGGGAAAAAATCCTGAAAAAATGGGACAAACCCGGACCCCAGTGGGAACAGGGTGGAATTTCCCGCCCGGAGCGGCTCCGGGAGAGCCCAAAAGTTCCTTTTTTCCCCCAAAAAAGCCGTTTTTGCGGTGCCGGGGATGATCCCGAGCCCGGGAGCCGCTCGGGGACTGAACCGAAAATCGCGGAATTGACCCAAAAAGCCGCGCGCCTTCCCGGGGAGCGGAAATTCATTAGCGGGAATCGTTAATTGCAAGGATTAATGAATGAATTCCCTCCGCTCCCCGGCGGTTCTGGGGGGAATTCCCGGGATTTGAGGATTCTCCAGGGAAATTTGGGGAGGGGGGGTGGCCTTGTCCTTGTCCCTGTCCCCAAATTTCCTCTCCCCAAAATCCCCGTCCCCAAATTCCCTGCCCTGACCCCAAAATCGCCACCCTGACCCCAAAAATCGTCACTCAAATCCCAATTTTCCCCCCTTTTTTTTTATTCCCAACACGTTCTGATGGACATAAACCCCCACAAAAAAAAAACCCAAAAACCCCAAAAATCAACAAACCCCCATAAACCTCCCCCCCCCCAAAAAAAAAAATCAATAAAAGCCCCCAAAAACCCCCCAGAAATCCCCATAAATCCCTCCCAAAATCCTAAAACCCCAAAGAATACCCCAAAAAAAACCCCAAAAAAACCCACCCAAACCCCATAAAACCCCCAATCCCGAATAAAACCACTAAACCCCCTTCCAAAAAAAACCCCAAAACCCCCAAAGCAGCCCAAAAATCCCGGAATTTGGGGTTTTTCCCCATTTTTGGGGCGGGAAAAGCCCCGAGGCCCGCGCGGATCCCGGACCCCAAACCCCGCAGCTCAGGGGGGAAAAAAAATCTCAATTTTTTGGGATAAAAATGGAGCCAAATTCGCTTTTTTCACCCTTTTTTTTCCCCAACCGCGGAATTCCAAAATCCCGGCGGGGCTCTGGGGGATTTCGGGGGGGTGGAGGAGCCTCAATCCCAATTTTTCCCAAAAAAAACCTCTGGGAAAAGGGAATTTCCTGGGAATTTCGGCATTTCGGATAAAATCTAAATATCAATTAATCATCGGTGATTAATTAGGGGTGAACATCCCCGCCTGAGAGCCCCAAAACCGCCTGAAAATTGAATTTATTCCCATAAAAACCCAACAAAACGGCCCCGATTTGGGAGGAAAATCCCAATTTTTTCCTCTTTGCCGGGCTGGGATCATTCCCGGCTTTTCTTCCTCCAAAATTCCAGCCCTGGGAATAAATTTGGGATTTTTTTCCGTGATTAAAAATGGGATTTTTTGGTGATAAACATCGAGGTTTGGGTTGCGGGTTCTGTTTCATTCTTTATTTTCTGGTAATGCCTGAAAATTCCCGCTTCTCCCTGGGAAATCCCATGGAAAATTCCCCTGGAAATTCAGATTTTTGCTCTTTTCCTCCTCGGTTCCGCCCGTTCAGAATTTATATTTATTTTTTATTTAAAAACCCCAAATTTGGCGATTCGGGATCATCTCGGGCCTCTGGAAATTCCAATTTTCGGCGTTTTTCCTCTAAAAATGGGAATAAATTGGGAAAATCCCTCCCAGGGCTGAAATATTTGGGATCCAGGGGGAAAAATGGAATTTTTGGCCGCTGGGCTGGGAGGAGAAAACATTGCCGGGGTGGAGCCGTCCCAAAAAACGGGCGGGGAATAAATCCCAATTAATTAACAAATGAATGTAATTGAATGGACAAATAAATTCCCTTTCAATCAGAGATTATGCTCGGTTTAAATCAGAAATCAATTCGGTTTAAATAAAAAATAAAATAAAAATTAGGTTTAAAATTAGAAATAAATTCAATTTAAAATCAAGAGAGAAATTCAATTTAAAATCAGAAATCCATTCAATTTGAACAATAAATAAATTCAAGTTAAATGAGAATTAAATGAAATTTAAATTAAAAAGAATCAGTTTAAACCAGAAACAAACCCAATTTAAATAAGAAATAAATTCAACTTAAATTAAAAACAAACCCAATTTAAATAAGAAATAAATTCAACTTAAATTAAAAATAAATTCAATTTAAAGCAGAAATACATTCAATTTAAATCAGAAATCAATCCAATTTAAATTAAAAATAAATTCAATTTAAATCAGAAATCAATTCAATTTAAATTAAAAATAAATTCAATTTAAATCAGAAATCAATTCAATTTAAATTAAAAATAAATTCAATTTAAATCAGAAATCAATTCAATTTAAATTAAAATAAATTCAATTTAAATCAGAATTAAATTCAATTTAAATCAGGATGAAATTCTATTTAAATCAGGATGAAATTCAATGTAAATCAGGATGAAATTCAATGTAAATATGTATTTTTGATCCGTTCAAAGCAGCAATAAACGCAGCTCCAGGGCCCCCGCGGCTGCCGGAGCCCGCCCGGGGTTACCTTGGATTTGAACTTGGACTCGAGCGGCGCCGCCGGAATTTCTTTGTCTGGAGCTCGGCCCCGAAAATCCGGGAAAGGCAAAAAAAAACCAGCGGGGAATGGTGGGAGCTGCGGAAAGGGGAAAAGGGAATTAAAATGGGGAAAAGGGAGGAAAATGGGAAAAAAAAAGAGAATAAAAATGGGGGGGGGGAAGGGAAAGAAGAGAAAAAAAGGAATAAAAATGGGGGAAAGGGATAAAAATGGGAAAAAAGGGAATAAAAATTGGGAAAAGGGGGGAAAAAGCAAAAAAAGGAGTAAAAATGGGGGGGAGAAGGGAATAAAAATGGAGAAAAAGGGAATAAAAATGGGGGGAAAGGGGAAAAAATTTTAAAAAGGAATAAAAATGGGGGAATGGGAGTAAAAATGGGGGGGGAGAGAAAAAATGAAAAAAGGGAATAAAAATGGAGAAAAAGGGAATAAAAATGGGGGGAAGGGAAAAAATGGGGGGAAAGGGAATAAAATGGGGAAAAGGGAATAGAAATGGGGGGAAAAGGGAAAAATGAAAAAAAAAGGGGGAAAAAATTGAATAAAAATTGGGGAAAAAGAGATAAAATTGGGGGAAGGGGAAAAAAAAGAAAAAAAAAGGAATAAAAAAGGGGGAGAAGGGAATAAAAATGGGAAAAAAAGGGAATAGAGATGGGGGAAAAGGAGATAAAAATGGGAAAAATTGAATAAAAGTGGGGGGAAGTGAATAAAAATGAGGGGAAAAGAGATTAAAAAGGGAATAAAAAGAGTAAAAAAGGGAATAAAAAGAGTAAAAAAGGGAATAAAAAGAGGATAAGAAGGGGGGAAAGAGGGAGGAAAAAGCGGGGAAAAGGGAATGAAAAGGGAATAAAAGGGAATAAAAGGGAATAAAAGGGAATAAAGGGGAATAAAAAGTCAATTTTGGCCTCAAAAAGCGGAGCCGGTGCGAGAAGAGGAAGAGGAAGGTGCGGGGTTTGGGAATTGCGGGGAATCTCCTTCGGGGGGGATTGATCCCGATTTTCGGGGGGGTTTTGATCCCGATTTTCGGCTTTAGGAGGGGATTAAATCGGGGGAAAAGGGAATGAAGGTTGGAAAAGCGGAGTTTGTTTATTTCCATTTATTTTGGAATAATTCTGGGTTTATTTATTCTCATTTCTAAAATAATATTTCTATTTATTTTAATTTATTTCTGCTCGGTCCGAGTTTATCTGGGTAAAATCCTGGCGTTTATGGAGCAACGCTTCCTATTTATTTAGGAATATATTTCTATTTTTGTGTCTTTATTTGCCACCTTTAGGGGCAGAAAAATGCGGGGGAATCCAAGGAAAACTCCCCCAAAATCCCCCAAATTTAGGGATCAACCCCTCCCCGGACAGGGCTGGGAATTCAAAACTAAAAAATTGGGAAAAGACAGAAAAAAAAAAAAAGGAATTTGGGGGATCTGGGGCAAAAGGGCTGCGGGAATCTGACGCGCTGGGAGGGGGAGTGAGGAAAAGCAGGAATTGAGGGGAAATCGAATCGGGTTTTTGGTGGGATTTGAGGGGTTTTTGGGGATGAGGAAGGAAAACTGGGATTTATTCTGCTTTTTCCTGCAATGTCTGAGGCCACACCGAGCTCGGGCTCGGCCGGAGGAATGGATCCAGCTCGGAGCCGCTTTTTTATCCCCAAAAAATCCAAATTACAGCGGAAAACTGGGGGGGGGGGAAAGGTGAGTTTGGGGATTTTATTTATCCCAACATCTGGGGCAAAGCCTGGGAAAACCCAGCCAGGAACGGGCGGAAAATCCCCTCGGAAATTGGGATTGCGGGGGGAAATCCGCTCGGATTTGAATTTCCCTCAAAAAAGAAAAAAGGAAATTAAAATCCCGGGTTTGTTTCCCTCCCCCCCTTCCAAAAAAATTAAAATAATAGAAAATTCTCCTTTTTTTCCCCCGATTTCGGGGGAATTTCGCGGCGCTGGAGCCGATTTCCCTTCCCGAAAAATTCCAATTGCGGTGATTTTCCCTGGAGAGGCAGAAATTCCCGGTTTTCCCCTCGGGAAAATCCAGGAGTTTGGGGTTATTTCCTTCAATTTAGGGCAAAAACAAAAGAGGGAAACAAAGGGAGAAGGATCCAGGGAACGAGCCGGGAATGTTTTCATGGAAATTGAAAATCCCTTTCCCCCTTTGTTCTCTCGCCGCCGTTTTTATTTCTTTTTTTTCCCCAAAAACGCCGCTTTCCCAGGAATTCCTTTCGGGATGGGAATTCCGGCCTGGAAAAAACCGCAGCTCCCGCGCCGCGATTTTGGGGCAGAATTCCCCTTTTTGGGGGGGCAGAATTCCCTTTTTTGGGGTTCAAAATTCCCTTTTTTGGTGCAGAATTCCCTTTTTTCGGGCAGAATTCCCTTTTTTTGGGGGCAGAATTCCCTTTTTTGGGGCAGAATCCCTCTTTTTTCGGGCAGAATTCCCTTTTTTTGGGGGCCGAATTCCCTTTTTTTGGGGCAGAATCCCCTTTTTTCGGGCAGAATCCCCTTTTTTCGGGCAGAATTCCCTTTTTTGGGGTTCAAAATTCCCTGTTTTTGGGCCGAATTCCCTTTTTTGGTGGCAGAATTCCCTTTTTTTGGGGCAGAATCCCCTTTTTTCGGGCAGAATTCCCTTTTTTTGGGGCAGAATTCCCTTTTTTGGGGTTCAAAATTCCCTTTTTTTGGGCAGAATTCCCTTTTTGGGGGCAGAATTCCCCTTTTTTCGGCAGAATTCCCTTTTTTTTGGCCGCTGGCCCTGGAACGTTTCCCGGCCAATTCCTCTTTTCCCACCGGGAATTGGTGGAAAACCTCAAATCCCGCCCGCGGCCGCTCCACCTGCGAAAATTGGGCTCAATCCTGAATTTTTGGGGTTTTTTGAAGGAAAAACCGGGAATAAACGCCTGAAATAAAGGGAAAAAATGGGAAAATCCCTTAAATCCCCACGGGTGAAACGCTGCAGGGAAAATATTGGAGAAACGGGAACGGAGCCGAAACCACGAGGGAAAATGGGAATTTTCCTCGGGGATTGGGACACAAATCTGATTTTTTGAAACCTTTTTTGCTGGCAGGGATATAAAGCGGCACAAGAAATTTAAAAATGTGAATTTTCCGCGGGATCTGCCTTCAGAAAAAAAGGGGAAAGGGAAAGAACCTGGGATTCGGGAGGGGGAAATTCCCATTTTTCCTGCTCGCTTGTGGTGGAAGGAGAAATATCCATTAAAAAAAAATAATAATAATAATAAAACCAAATTTTTTCAGGAGGGATCTGAGCAAAAAAAAAGGGAATTGTCCCCGGGTCCCGATTTTTGGGGTTTCACTTTCCCGAGTTGTTTTTGGGATCCCTCCCAGCCCCCGGAGCCCCGAAAAGCCCAAAAATTCTGGAAATGCCGATTTTTTTGTAGGGAATTCTCGGTTTTTTCCTCCCCCCGGTTCCTTTGTTCGGCTCCCGAGGCTCCCCCGGCAACTCCCGGCCCCAAATGCCATTTTCCTCCTTCACCTCCACAAAATGAGATTTTTTTCCTTTTCTTTTCCTTCCCCCGAATTTTTCCTCCTTTTCCTCTCCTTTCCCCCCATTTCCCTTCGGTTTTCTCCCTTTTTTCTCCCTTTTTTCCCTCATTTTTCCCTTTTTTCCCTCATTTTCCCCCCTTTTTTTCCTCTTTTTCGCCCCTTCCCGGCCCCCGACCCCACAATTCCCAACCCCCAATTTTTCCCCTGAAATTCCCCGGGAATTCCGGGCGCATCCCCCCCCGTTCCCAAACCCCCCAAAACCGCCTTGAATCCGAATTTTTGGGGCATTTTCGGCCGTCCCCGCCCGGCCGGGCCCTGCCCGCTCGGTCCCATAAATCTCGGCGGTTTTAGGGTCCGCTCCCGGACGTGCCGCGCGATGTTCAGCACTTCATAAAAATTAAAAGCGAAAAAAAAAAAAATCAAAATAAAGCCCAAAGCGGCGGGCGGGGGAGGCCGCGTTTGGCTTTAATTCGGGAATTTTCTTCCTGCGGGCGCTGCGAGCACAAAGGGGGCGAATTCCCGGCTTTTCCTGGCGCGCTTTTTGAGTATTTTCCCTGGGTTTTGTCTCGTTTATTGAGGGATTTTATCCCCCGTCGGTTTTTATCTTCTTTATCCCTTCCTTTCATTCCGCTGCCTTCCATTCCAAGCCTGCTTTTCCCGTTTAATTCCATTTTTTCCTCCATTTAATTCCATTTTTCCCCCATTTAATTATATTTTCCCCATTTAATTCCATTTTCCCCCATTTAATTCCATTTTTTCCCGTTTAATTCCATTTTTTCCCCCATTTAATTCCATTTTTCCCCATTTAATTATATTTTCCCCATTTAATTCCATTTTTTTTCCCCCATTTAATTATATTTTCCCCATTTAATTCAATTTTTTTCCCGTTTAATTCCATTTTTCCCCCATTTAATTCCATTTTCCCCATTTAATTCCATTTTTTCCCGTTTAATTCCATTTTTTCTCCCCATTTAATTCCATTTTCCCCCCATTTCACCCCGTCCATCGCCGCTTTTCCCCATTTAATTCCATTTTTTTCCCTTTCCCTCCCGTTTTATCCCATTTCATTCCCGTTTTCCCCCATTTTCCCGCTCCCTCCCCCCACGCCATTCCCATCCTTTTTTTTCCCAACCCCGGGAATTTTCCCTTTCCCCTTGAACTTGGCATTCCCCGAATTTCTCCCGCAATTTTGGGGTTTTTTCGGGTTTTTTTTCCCCTTTTCCAGCCTTTTCCCCCTCAGGATGCGCTGGGGGTGGAGCAGGGGAAGGGGGTGACCCCAGACCGGCGGGATTTTGGGAATTTTGGAATTTTGGGGGATTTGGGGGAATTTTTGGCATTTTAGGGACACACGAAGCGTGGGAGGGGTCTGAAATAGGGACACGCTGGGAAAAAAAATCCCCAAAAAATCACAATTTTCCCATTTTCCCCCCGATTTTTCGCCCCTCCCTCTTCACCCCTGCAGCTGCACCCCCCCGAAATTTTGGGGGCGGAACGGGGGAAAACCCGAATTTTTTTGGGGAAAATCGGGTTATTTCGGGGAAACCCCCAATTCCTGGGGAGTCCGGCAGGAAAACGGGGCGGGGGGGGGGGCGCACGGGGTGAATTTTTTGTGATTTTTTTACGGATTTTCGGGAAGGGGGGGAGCGCCTGGGAGAGGGAAAAAAAAAACCCTCAAAAAATCCCTCGAAAGGTCCAAAAAATGAGAAAAAAATATTTTTCCTTCATTTCAAAAAATTAAAAATAATTACTGGCGCTTGTAACTAATTAAAGATAAAGGCGGGGGGGGGTTTTATCCCGTTGGAATCTCGCGGAAAATCGGGAATGGGGGGGGGGGGGCACCAAGGGGGGGCACGCGGGGGGGGGGTGTGGGCGTGTCCGCGCCGCGCGGGGGCCAATCAGCGGGCGGCATCCGCGGGGGGCGTGGCGGCCGGTGTGGGAAAAGGGGCGTGGCCCGGGCGGATTTCTTAATGGAGCGGCGGCGGCGGGCGCGCGGCGCATGCGCGCTCGGCGCGGCGATGGCGGGGGGGTCCCGGGGCGCGGCGCGGAGCTGCCCCCGCCGCCAGCACCGGAGCGGGAGGAGCGGCGAGCCCGGCGGCGGCCAGGCCGGCAGCAGCAGCAGCAGCAGCAGCAGGAGGAGAGGAGGCAGAGGAAGGGCGGCGGAGGAGGCGGCGGCAGCGCGGCATGACATGACGGCGCCGCTCGCGGCTCCCCCGCGCTGGCCCGACGCGCTCGGCTGCCGCTGCGAGGACGCCCCGCGGGAGAAGCCGCGCATGGAGAGCCTGGGCCACTGCCGGGAGAGCCTGGGCCACTGCCGGGAGAGCCTGGGCCACTGCCGGGAGATGCTGCCCGCGCCGGGCGGCGGCGGCGGCGGCGCGGACGGAGCCGCGTTCGCGGAGCTGGCGGGCGCGGAGCCGGCGCGGCAGTGCCCCTCGGGCTCGCTGGGCTACGGCGGCTACCCCTTCGCGCCGGGCTACTACGGCTGCCGCCTGGCCGGCGTCAACCTGCCGCAGAAGCCCTGCGGCTACCACCCGCCCGACAAGTTCGCCGAGGCCGGCGGGCCGCTGGCCGCCGAGGAGCTGCCGGCGCGGGCCAAGGAGTTCTCGTTCTACCCCGGCTTCCCGGGCTCCTACCAGGCCGTGCCGGGCTACTTGGACGTGTCGGTGGTGCCGGCGCTGCCCGAGCCGCGGCACGAGGCTTTGCTTCCCATGGAAGGCTACCAGCCCTGGGCGCTGGCCAACGGCTGGGACGGGCAGGTTTACTGCTCCAAGGAGCAGCCGCTGCCCGCGCACCTCTGGAAGTCGCCGTTCCCAGGTAGGGAGCGGAGCGGAGCGGGAGCGGCACCGGGAGCGGCACCGGGAGCGGAGCGGTGCCCGCGATCCGCGCGGCTCCGGCCGCAGGGGCTGAGCGCGGCGATCGCACGGAGCCCAGAAATGCCGTGTAGCCCCACCCATCCCGTCTGTCCCACCTATCCCCTGTATCCCACCTCTCCCACCTCTCCCGTCTATCCGGATTTATTCCGTGTATCCCGATATATTTATCCCATCTATCCCATATATTCCGTGTACCCCGCGTATCCCTTATATCCCATCTATCCCATTTATCCCTTATATCCCATTTATCCCTTATATCCCATCTATCCCATTTATCCCATATATCCCATCTATCCCATTTATCCCTTATACCCCATCTATCCCATTTATCCCTTATACCCCATCTATCCCATTTATCCCTTTATATCCCATCTATCCATCTATCCCCATTTATCCCTTATACCCCATCTATCCCGATATATTTATCTCATCTATCCCATATATTCCGTGTACCCCGCGTATCCCAACATTTCCCATCTATCCCATCTATGCCATATATTCCATCTATCCCCCTATCCCATTTATCCATCTATCCATTTATCCCTTATATCCCATCTATCCAATATATTTATCCCATCTATCCCATATATCCCGATCTATCCCCTATATTCCGTGTATCCCATCTATCCACATATTCCATATATTCCGTTTATCCATTTATCCCCATATATCCATATGTTCCCTGTATCCCATCTTATCCCACATATTTCATCCCTGTATCCCATCTATCCCACATATTTCATATATCCCGGTATATTTATCCCACCTATCCCATTTATCCCATATATTCCGTGTATTCCATGTATCCCACTTATCCCACCTATCCCATATATTCTGCGTATCCCATTTATCCCACACATTCTGCATATTCCGTGTATCCCACCTATCCCATTTACCCCCACCTACCCCATATATTCCTTGTATCCCATCTATCCCATCATATTCCGTGTCCCCCCACTCTCCGGATGTATTTTTCCCCACCCATCCCGTGTATCCGGATCTACCCCAGCCATCCAGGTCTGTCCCATCTCTCCGGATATATTCCATAGATCCCATCCAGTCCCTGTATCCCCATCTATTTATCCCATATATTCCCTATATCCCGATCTCTTTATCCCATATATTCCCCTATATCCACATCTGTTTATTCCACATGCTCCTACATCCGGATATATCCCAGATATTCCATTTATCCCATACCCGTATATCCCATCTATTCCATATATCCCCATATATTTATTCCATGTATCCGGGTGTATTTATTCCATATATTCCGGTATATTAATTCCCTGTATCCCGGGTATATTTATTCCATATATCCGGATATATTCCGTATATGATTCCATCTATTCCCTATATCCGGATATATTCATTATGTATCCCATATATCCCGGTATATTAATTCCATATATCGCATATATAAGGGTGTATTTATTCCATTTATTCCATATATATTAATTCCATATATTCCATGTATCCATGTATATTAATTCCATATATCCGGATGTATTAATTCCATATATCAGGGTGTATTTATTCCATATATCTGTATGGATTAATTCCATATATTCCATATATCATGGTGTATTTATTCCATATATCCGGATGTATTAATTCCATATATCATGGTGTATTTATTCCATATATCCGGATGTATTAATTCCATATATCAGGGTGTATTTATTCCATATATCCGGATGTATTAATTCCATATATCAGGGTGTAATTTATTCCATATATCCGGATGTGTTAATTCCATATATCAGGATGTATTTATTCCATATATCAGAGTATGTTTATTCCATATATCCGGATGTATTAATTCAATTTATTCCATATATCCGGATGTATTAATTCCATATATTCCATATATCATGGTGCATTTATTCCATATATCCGGGTGTATTAATTCCATATATTCCATATATCATGGTGCATTTATTCCATATATCCGGGTGTATTAATTCCATATATTCCATATATCATGGTGCATTTATTCCATATATCCGGGTGTATTAATTCCATATATTCCATATATCAGGGTGTGTTTATTCCGCACATCAGGGCACATTTCCCCCACGTATCCGGCTGCATGTACTCCGTGTATCCGGGCGCACTCGCTGCCCGTGCCCCGGTATCCGGGCGTGCTCCGCGTTTCCCGGGAATTCCGCCCGTCCGTGTATTCCATGTGCCCGCGCTCGGGCTGGCTAATTAGAGGGATGCGGCTCAGGAATGCTCGGAGCGGGCAATGTGCACGGGCACGCTCGGCGGGGCGAGGCCAGCGCGGCCCCAGCCCGGCTAATTCCCTGATCCTGCCCTTCCTTCAGAGCCGATCCCGGCCCCAAAACCCGGAGTTAATCCCTGAAATCTGCCTCTTCTCCCGGCCCCAAAACGCGGAGTTAATTCCCTGATCCTGCCCTTCCTTCAGAGCCGATCCCGGCCCCAAAACCGGGACTTAATCCCTGAAATCTGCCTCTTCTCCCGGCCCCAAAACCCGGAGTTAATTCCCTGATCCTGCCCTTCCTTCAGAGCCGATCCCGGCCCCAAAACCGGGACTTAATCCCTGAAATCTGCCTCTTCTCCCGGCCCCAAAACCCGGAGTTAATTCCATAATTCTGCCTCTTCTCCCGGCCCCAAAACCCGGAGTTAATTCCATAATTCTGCCCTTCCTTCAGAGCCGATCCGGGCCCCAAAACCGGGAGTTAATCCCTGAAATCTGCCTCTTCTCCCGGCCCCAAAAACCCGAGTTAATCCCTGAAATCTGCCTCTTCTCCCGGCCCCAAAACCCGGAGTTAATTCCATAATTCTGCCTTTCCTTGGGAGCCAATCCCCGCTCCAAAACCCGGGAGTTAATTCCATAATTCTGCCTTTTCTCCCCAGCTCCAACCCGCGCTAATTCCTGAACCTGCCCTTCCTTGGGAGCCAATCCCTGCTCCAAACCCGGAGTTAATTCCATAATTCTGCCCTTGCTCGGGAGCCGATCCCGGCCCCAAAACCCGGAGTTAATTCCATAATTCTGCCCTTCCTTCAGAGCCAATCCGGGCCCCAAAACCGGAGTTAATTCCATAATTCTGCCTCTTCTCCTGGCCCCAAAACCCGGAGTTAATTCCATAATTCTGCCCTTCCTTCAGAGCCAATCCCGCTCCAAACCGGAGTTAATTCCATAATTCTGCCTTTTCTCCCGGACCCAAAACCCGGAGTTAATTCCTGATCCTGCCCTTCCCTTCAGAGCCAATCCCGACTCCACAAACTGGGAGTTAATCCTGAAATCTGCCTTTTCTCCCGGCCCCCAAACCCGCTGCTAATTCCCTGAATTGGCCCTTCCTCCGAAGCCAATCCCGGTCCCAAAACCTGGAGTTAATTCTGAAATCTGCCTTTTCTCGCGGCCCCCAAAACCCGGAGTTAATTCCCGAATCCCCGCCAC
This sequence comes from Passer domesticus, assembly GCF_036417665.1. Classification (NCBI taxonomy): domain Eukaryota; kingdom Metazoa; phylum Chordata; class Aves; order Passeriformes; family Passeridae; genus Passer; species Passer domesticus. The sequence continues at coordinate 3,560,611 of NC_087504.1, forward strand.
TTCCTTCGGAGCCATCCCGGCCCCAAACCCGGCGCTAATTCCCTGATTTTGCTCTTTTTCCTGAGTAATCCAATCTCCAAAATTCCGCGGTAATTCCCGAATTCTGCCCTTTCTCGCGGGCCAATCCAATCCCCAAAATTCCCAATTCAGGCCCTTTCTCGCGGGCCAATCCAATCCCCAAAATTCCCAATTCCGCCCTTTTTCCCGGGCCAATCCAATCCCCAAAATTCCCAAATCTGCCCTTTCTCCCGGGCCAATCCAACCTCCAAAATTCCCAAATCTGCCCTTTCTCCCGGGCCAATCCAACCTCCAAAATTCCCCATTATTCCCGAATTCTGCCCTTCCCGCTCCCCCGCGGGGCGGCGAGCTCAAAAAAAAGGGAAAAAAAGCGAAAATGCCGCTAAAAGCGAAGCCCGGAGCGGCTCGGGGGGCTGGGGGCTGGGCGCTCAATCAGCTCCCAATTAGCGCAATTAACGACAGAGGTGTCAAGTGACAGACGGAGCTGTTTGGGAGAGCCCGAAAAGGGAAAAGGCCCCAAAATTCCCCTTCTGGAGACGCTCGGAAACCACAAAATCCGCGGGAGCTGCTCCTTGGGAGCCCCCAAATGAACCGGGGGGAGCCCGGGTGTGGGGTGGGGGCGTTACCCGGGGCTGGGGGGGCGCATCCCTTCATCTCCCCTTTTATCGGCACAAAAAAACCCCAAAATCGGCTTTTCCGGGATTCTGGGGACGGCGGGAAGGGGAACTCGCCGCGTGCGGGGTTTTGTGTTTTGGGGGACCCCGCTCCGCCTCTGTGACCCCAAAAAGGAGCCGCTGCCCCCCAGACCCTCCCCCAATTAACGCCTGGGCCGTAATTAGGGCGGCGCTCCGAGCAGCGCTCGCCTCCATCTTCCTGCCCCTTTTTGGGGCGCCGGATTTGGGGGCTCGGCTCCCCCAAATCCCCGCGAGGGACCCCAAAATCCTCGGGGAGCTTCGCCCCCCCTCCGGCAGCGCCGGCGCGGGCTGGGGGTCCCCAAATCCCCCCCCTCCCGGAGCTCCCCAGCGCCCCCAAAGAAGCCGCTGAGAGGGGAAAATTGGGTTATTTTTCCCCCTCCGAGGGGGGATTTTTGGGGTTCGGGGGCTCCGGGCGGGGTTTTGGGGGCTGCTCGTGGCAGATTTTCCTCTGCGGGAAAAGGAAAAAGGGGGTGGGAGGAGAAAGAGGAAGGAGGGAAAAGGGGAAACTCCGAATATTGCCCAAAAAAAATCCGAATATTGCCCCAAAACCTCCGAATATTGCCCAGAAACTCCGAATATCGCCCCAAAAACTCCGAATATTGCCCAAAACCCTCCGAAAATCGCCCCAAAAAGTGGCGTTGGAGGCGCCGCTCGGCTCGGAGCGCGGGCGCTGCTCCTTCATCCGCGGCCAAGGCAAACAGGGAATTATCCCCGGAGTGTTTTCATTCCATTATCCGCAACATCCTCAGCCATTATCCCTCCTCTGGCGGCTTTTCCTCCCTTTTTTTCCACCTTTTCCCTCCATTTCTTTCCCCTTTTCTCCCCCTTCTCCCCCCTTTTCCCAAATTTCCCCCCCATTTTCCCCCTTTTTCCCCCTCTTTACCCCATTTTCCCTCCTCCTTCTTCCCCTCTTTCCCCCTCATTTCCATGGTTTTTTCCCTTTTTTGCCCTCTTTTTCCTGCTTTTTTCTCCCTTTTTCCCCTTTCCCACCCCCATTTTTCCTCTCCCTCCCCAAAAATCTCCCCCAGCGCCCCCGACCGCAATTCCCCTTTTCCCTCCTTTCGTTTCCCCACATCCCGATTTTTTACCCATTTCCAATCCCCCCGCTTCTCTCTAAATCCAATTTATTCACATTATTCTCATTTTTTACCCATTTCCATTCACCCCGCTTCGCTTTTAACCCCTTTATCCCGTAATTCCCATTTTTTACCCATTGCCCCTCATTCTAACCCATTTTTTACCCATTTCCCCCCCGTTCTAACCCCATTTTTACCCATTTCCACTTCACCCGCTTCACCTTTAACCCCTTTATCACCATTTTTACCCCATCCCCGAATTCCAACCCAATTTTTACCCATTTCCCCCCATTCTAACCCCGTTTTTACCAATTTCTCCCAATTCCAACCCCATTTTCACCCATTTCCCCCATTCCAATCCATTTTTATCCATTTCCCCTCATCCCAACCCCATTTATTGACTCATTTTCACCTCAGCCCTCTTCGCTGTTAACCCTTTATCCCGTAATTCCCATTTTTATCCATTTCCCCCCCCATTCCAATCCCGTTTTTCCCCAATTTCCCCATTTCTAACCCCATTTTCCCCATTGCAGACGTGGTCCCGCTGCAGGCCGAGCCCAGCCCGATCCGGCGGGGCCACAAGAAGCGTGTGCCCTACCCCAAACCCCTTTAACCCTTTACCCCTTTATTGACCCCTTTATTAACCCCATAATTCTCATTCTAACCCCCATAACTCCCATTTTTCCCCATTTTTACCATTTTTCCCCCCATTTTCCCTCCATTCCAGACGTGGTGCCGCTGCAGGCCGAGCCCAGCCCGTTCCGGCGCGGCCGCAAGAAGCGCGTGCCCTACCCCAAAACCCTTTAACCCCTTTTACCCCTTTATTAACCCCTTTATTAACCCCATAACTCCCATTTTTACCCCATTTTTCCCCATTTTTACCGTTTTTTCCCCCATTTTCCCCCATTCCAGACGTGGTGCCGCTGCAGGCCGAGCCCAGCCCGTTCCGGCGCGGCCGCAAGAAGCGCGTGCCCTACCCCAAACCCCTTTAACCCCTTCATTAACCCCTTTATTAACCCCATAACTCCCATTTACCCCATTTTTACCGTTTTTCCCCCATTTTTCACTCCCCAGACGTGGTGCCGCTGCAGGCCGAGCCCAGCCCGTTCCGGCGCGGCCGCAAGAAGCGCGTGCCCTACCCCAAAACCCCTTTAACCCCTTTTACCCCTTTATTAACCCCTTTATTAACCCCATAACTCCCATTTTTACCCCATTTTTCCCCATTTTTACCGTTTTTCCCCCATTTTCCCCCATTGCAGACGTGGTGCCGCTGCAGGCCGAGCCCCAGCCCGTTCCGGCGCGGCCGCAAGAAGCGCGTGCCCTACACGAAGCCGCAGCTGAAGGAGCTGGAGCGCGAGTTCGCCGCCAGCCGCTTCATCACCAAGGAGAAGCGGCGGCGCATCGCGGGCGCCACCAGCCTGAGCGAGCGCCAGGTCACCATCTGGGTTCCAGAACCGCCGCGTCAAGGAGAAGAAGGTGGGCGCCAAGGCCCGCGCCCCGCTCCTGCGCGACTCCTGAGCGCCGCGAGCCCGGAGCCGGGGAGCGGGATGGAGGGACTCGGAGCGGCCAGGGGGCCGGGAGGCGGGGAAGGGAGGGGGTTCGGAGTTTGGCAATCGGGATGGCGGGACTCGGAGCTGGCCAAAATCCCCAAATCAGAGACAAAAAGGAAAAAAATTCCATGTTTATCATCGTGCTGGTTGGACTTTGGGGCGGACAGAATCACCAAAAAACAAAAGAATCAAAGACAAAAAGGAAAAAATTCCCATATTTATCATCGTGCTGGTGGACTCGGAGCTGGCCAAAATCCCCAAATCAGAGACAAAAAGGAAAAACATTCAGTGTTTATCATCGTGCTGGTTGGACTTTGAGGTGCCAAAATCCCCAAAAATCAGAGACAAAAAGGAAACAATTCCATATTTATCATCGTGCTGGTTGGAACTCTGAGGTGGCCAAAATCCCCAAAAATCAGAGACAAAAAAGGAAAAACATTCAGTGTTTATCATCGTGCTGGTTGGATATGAGGTGCCAAAATCCCAAAATCAGAGACAAAAAGGAAAAAATTCCATATTTATCATTGTGCTGGTGGGACTTTGAGATGCCAAAATCCCAAGAAACAAAAAAATCAACGAAAAAAAGGAAAAAAATCCATATTTATCATTGTGCTGGTTGGACTTTGAGGTGCCAAAATCCCCAAAATCAGAGACAAAAAGGAAAAACATTCAGTGTTTATCATCGTGCTGGTTGGACTTTGAGGTGGCCAAAACGTCCGAAAAACAAAAAAATCCAAGACAGAAAGGAAAAAATTCCATATTTATCATCGTGCTGGTTGGACTTTGGGGCGGACAGAATCACCAAAAAACAAAAGAATCAAAGACAAAAAGGAAAAAATTCCATATTTATCATCGTGCTGGTTGGACTCGGAGCTGGCCAAAATCCCCAAAAATCAGAGACAAAAAGGAAAAAATTCCATATTTATCATCGTGCTGGTTGGACTTTGAGGTGCCAAAATCCCCAAAAATCAGAGACAAAAAGGAAAAAAAATCCATATTTATCATCGTGTTGGTGGGAGTTTGGGGCGGACAGAATCACCAAAAACCAAAAGAATCAAAGACAAAAAGGAAAAATTCCATATTTATCATCGTGCTGGTGGGACTCTGAGGTGCCAAAATCCCCAAGAAACAAAAAAATCAAAGAAAGAAAGAAAAAATTCCATATTTATCATCGTGCTGGCGGGACTTTGGGGCGGACAGAATCACCAAAAATAAAAGAAAAAAATCAAGGACGGAACTGAAAACTTCAATATTTATCCTTTTGCTGGTGGGACTTTGGGGTGGAGAAAATCCCGAAAAAAGCAAAAAAAAAAACCCAACCCAGAAGTGTAAAAATTGGGAATTTCTCCTCTTACTGCTTGGACTTTGGGGCAAGCCAGGATCGCCAAAAAGGAAAAAAAATCAAAGATGGAAGGAAGGGAAAAAATTCAATATTTGTCCTCGTGCTGGTCGAGAAAATCCCCGAAAAAGGGAAAAAAAAGAGTAAAAAAATTCGGTATTTTTCCTCGTGCCGGCGGGACTTTGGGGTGGAGAAAACCCCGAAAAAAAGGGAAAAAAAAGTATAAAAAATTCAGTATTTATCCTCGTGCCAGTGGGACTTTGGGATGGAGAACAACCCCGAAAAAAAGGAAAAAAAAAGAGTAAAAAAAATTCAGTATTTATCCTCATGCCGGTGGGACTTTGGGGGTGGAGAAAATCCCCGAAAAAAGGAAAAAAAAGGAGTAAAAAAATTCGGTATTTTTCCTCGTGCCAGCGGGACTTTGGGGTGGAGAAAACCCCGAAAAAAAGGAAAAAAAACCCCGAAGCCAAAGGAAAAAAATTCCATTTTTCCCCTCGCGCCGGCCGGACTTTGGGCGGAGAAAAGCCCGAAAAAAGCCAAAAAATCGGAGGCAGAAGAGCCAAAATGGGGTATTTGTGTTTTCCGGGAGAAAAATCCCAAAAAAGGGAAAATTCCCACCCCGGAGCTCCGAAATCCAGCGCGGGGATTTGGGGATTTTGGGGGAAAAAATTGGAATTTGGGGCTGGGAGGTGGAAATTCCCGATTTTTCCGTGATCCCGGTGGAAAAAATCGTGGAAAAGCAGCAAAAAAATCTCCAAAAATCCCAAAAATTCGCCCCGGGCGGCGTCGGCTCCCGGGTTTTTTAAGGATGGAAAAATCGGGAATGGGGGAAAAAATCCCTGGGGGATTTGGGGGAATTTGGGGGATTTTTGGGATTTTTTGGGGGATTTTTGGGAATTCTCTCTCACGAGTTTGGCAGGGGAAAATCGGATTTTCCAGCTGGATTTTTGGGGAATTTTTGGGGTTTTTTGGGGTTTCTCTCCCGTGGGTCTGGCTGAGGAAAATCGGAATTTCCGGCCGGGTTTTTGGGGTTTTTTTGGGATTTTTTGGGATTTCTCTCCCACGAGTTTGGCTGAGGAAAATCGGAATTTCCGCCCGTTTTTTTGGGAATTTTTGGGATTTTTTGGGATTTTTCTCCCGTGGGGTTTTGGCTGAGGAAAATCGGAATTTCCGGCCGGTTTTTTTGGGGAATTTTTGGGATTTTTTGGGATTTTTCTCCCGTGGGTTTTGGCTGAGGAAAATCAGAATTTCCGGCCGGATTTTTGGTGGTTTTTTGGGATTTTTTGGGATTTTTTGGGATTTCTCTCCCATGATTTTTGGCTGAGGAAAATGGGAATTTCCGCCCGGTTTTTTGGGGTTTTCTCGCGCTGCTCGCGGGGTTCCCCGAGCGATTTTTGGGGTTTTTTCTCCGGATTTGGGTTGTGCTCCGCTGTCGGCTCGCGGTGTCCGCCTTGTACCGTCCCTTGGAAATAAATCGCTTTTTTGTCGTTGTTTTGCCTGGAGGACAAAAAAAAAAAAAACAACAAAAAAAATTCTCTTTGTGCGGATTTTTCAGCTCCCAGTGGGAATTCCTGGGGAAATGGGGAAAATGAGGAAAAAAATGGGGAAAAAATGGGGAAAAATCAGGAAAATGGGGGAAAAAATGGGGAAAAATCAGGAAAAATGGGGGAAAATCAGGAAAAATCAGGAAAATGGGGGAAAATGGGAAAAATCAGGAAAAAATCAGGAAAAATCAGGAAAATTGGGAAAAATGGGGAAAAAATCAGGAAAATGGGAAAAAAATCAGGAGAATTGAGGAGGGAAAAAGGGAAAATGGGAAAGGGAGAAAAGGAACGGGAGCGGGTTGAAGTGAGCGCCCTAAAACGGGATTTTTGTTGCAATTAATTTGTGTTTATTTCCTTTTTTATTCGAGGGATTTTATTCATTTTGCTTTAGTCTCTTTTTTTGGGTCTGTCTTTGTTGCATTTTTAATTGGGTCTCTTTCTAGGCAAGATCTTTCCACTGAATTTAATTTCATTAAGATCTTTTAATTCCATATATTTGTGTTTGACCGCATTTTCAATTCGTGCCTTTTGGTTTCATGGTCTTTAAATGTTTTTATTTCATGTTTTTATTTCATGTTTTTATTTCATGTTTTTATTTCACGTTTTTATTTCACGTTTTTATTTCATGTTTTTATTTCATGGCATTCTTACTCAATTTAAATTTTATTGGATTTTTTTCTCCCTCTATTTATTTTCCCTCCCTAAACCCGCCCGAGGGGAGGGGAAAAAAAGGCCAAAAAATGGCTCCAAAATCCCGATTTTTTTTTGGCTTTAATTTGCCCAAAATGCGGCAAAACTCGAGGGGAGAATCGGGACAGAAATGGGAGAAAAAAGGGAATTTTAGGGGCTCCTGAGGGTGGCAAAAATATTCCATTTCTTATGGATTTCTATCCACTAAAGCAGATTTGATGTGCAGTTAATATTTATTTGGTATTCTCCCAGGCGCGTGGATCTCACCCCGAATATTCCAATTTTTTTTAGGATTTCAGGGCGGATATTTCAATTTTTTGGGGATTTTGGGCTCTCGATGCTCGGATTTGGGCGGGGTTTCAATAATTCGGGGTTTTTGTTTGGGGGTTTTTTCTCTTAAATCTCGTCCTAAATGGGAATTTCCATCAGTGTTTGGTAGAAAACTTCTGGAAATATTTGGGGTAAATGGAGAAATTTATTGAGAAGGGAGAGAAATGGATTAATTTCTGGAAGTAGATGATGAAAAAATTAATTTTACTGAGATTTGTCGATACAGGGAGGAGAAATCTTCAATATTCCCGGGTTTTAAAAGGAGGAAAATCCCATTTAGGGTGCCTGGAATGAGGGAGGGAGGAATCCGCAGCCAAAATGCCAAAATCAACCCCAAAAATCCCAAAATCAACCCCAAAAATCCCAAAATCAACCCAAAAATCCCAAAATCATCCAAAAATCCCAAAATCAACCCCAAAAATCCCAAAATCAACCCAAAAATCCCAAACGAGCCCTGAAATCCCAAAATAAACTAAATTAAATCCCAAATCCCCAAATAAAACCCAAAAAAATCCAAATTAACCTGAAATAATCCCCAAAATAAATCCCAAAAACCCCAAAATCCCCAAATACACCCCAAAAAATCCAAATTAAACCAAAATAATCCCCAAAATAAATCCCCAAATAACCCAAAATCCCCGAATAAAACCCAAAAAAAAAAAAAAAAAATTCAAATTAACCCAAAATAATCCCCAAAATAAATCCCAAATTAACCCCCAAATCCCCAAATAAAACCCAAAAAATCCAAATTAACCCGAAATAATCCCCAAAATAAATCCCCAAACCCCGATTTTGGGGGGAAAAGTGAAAATTTTGGGTTTTTTTGATACAAAACCACAACGCAGGTGTTGATCCCAAAAGTTTTCCGGGATTTTTGGGGAATTTCAGTGATTTGGGTCCCGAATTTTCCCGATTTGGTTCCTTTCTGGAGCTGTTCCACCGGAAAAATCTGAATTTTTTGGGATGGGAGAGGGAATTCCTGGGGGAAAAAAATCCCAAAATCGCCCCAAAATTGGGGAAATTCCCAAATTCATCCCAGCCAGGAAAATTCGGGATTGGGGCTGGAAAAAGGCTCCGATCCCAAAAAAAAAAAAAAGGGAATTTCCCAAAAAATAAAAGGGAATTTCCAGCAGCAGCTCCGGGAACGCCCAAATCCCAAATTCCGGGTGGGATTTCCTCGGTCTGGGGCAGAAACCCCGAGAAATTAATTAAATTCATTAATATTTTGATATTAATTAATATAAAATCAATGAAAATATGGGGGGAAAGCGACTCCCGGGAGGGATTTGGGGGAATTGGGGATTTTGGGGCATTTTGGGCTTTTTCGGGTTCGATTTTTGTCCTTTTCGGGTCCATTTTTGGACAATCCTGATTTAATTTTCGGTCACTTTTGGGCTGTTTTTTGGTCAGTTCTGGTTTAATTTTTGGGGCAGTTTTGGGTTGATTTTTGGTCAGTTCTGGTTTAATTTTTGGGGCAGTTTTGGGTTGATTTTTTAATCAATTCTGGTTTAATTTTTGGGTCAGTTTTGGGCTGATTTTTGGTCAATTCTGATTTAATTTTCCGTCACTTTTGGGTTGATTTTTTATCAATTCTGGTTTAATTTTTGGGGCAGTTTTGGGTCGATTTTTGTCACTTCTGGGCCCATTTTTGGCCATTTCGGGTTCATTTTTTGTCACTTTCCGGCTGATTTTTCCTCCTTTTCCTTCTCCCGGAATTCTTCATCCTTGAGGCTCCAAAATCCGGAAAAAACCTAAAAATGAGCAAACCGAGAAATTCCTTCATTTTTCCCCCTCGGGTTGGGTTTTTGGGGG